>NC_056747.1:282967205-283112205 GCF_019279795.1 Protopterus annectens
CATCCTATTCCTCATGTCGGGGGGGGGGGGGGGCTAACCCCTGCAAAAAAGCACTTTTATTTAACTCATGACCAGTTGCAAGTGTATGCATTTCTTTGAACAGTTAGCAGGGAGTTGCTAGAACTTAAGAGCTCTGACTCAAGTTCCTAAAATAGATCCATCCTGACAAGTGTTTTTTTTGTTTTACATCATATCATGTTGTGATTCTTTTTCCAAGTACCTCTAATGGTCCACTTAAGTCTTATCTGCACTTTAACAACTTTTCTCAAATATTTGCTATGTATTCAAAGTTATTTATTTAACAAACTTGTACGCCATTCCCATTACTGAATTAAGTGGCAGGTACAGCAGCTGTCGTCAGTCATCTATGACTGTCAGTTGATACTAGAGCGACTTTGAGGCATTTTCAGGGAACTTCTAGTATTCCATACTATCTTTAGTTCTCTAGAATTAGACATAAATAGCAATGACTCAATGGACAAAAAATGGGAGTATTTGCCACTCTCTTAATGTAGTGTTGCATTGTAAGTGATCCCTGCAATTGCTATAAAGATTTTTTTCAACAACTTTTAACTTTCATTTCAGCTTTGCAACCTATAATACTTTGTTGTACTCACTGAGACGCGCATTCAGTATGTAAAATTGTGAATGGTGGTTTAGCTGTGAACACTGTAGTAAGTGTGTATGCTCTTCCTTGTACCATGTAGACTGAAACACATCCTTTTAGAAACAGTGCAAGATCTGAGTAGCAAATGAGATTGTGGGGACCTTTATGATCTTTGCATTGTATGGCAGTTTGAGGATTTCCTTTTCACTGCTGGACTATTTTATCAAATTATTGAGATTTCCTCCAAAATAGTGCAGCTGTGGAGGGTGCTCTCTTAAGAAGTTGGGATATACTAAGAGAAAAGCTGCCTAGGCTTGTATGACCTCCACTTCACCCAGAGCTGGTAATTTATATTTCTTTACAGACATATTTCAATAAACTAGACCAGAGATGAGTAATAAACTAGACCAGAGATGAGAGAGTAACTGTGAAGTTGTGCCATAACCATTTTATGAAAGGAAAATGCAAATGAAATTGAAGGACACTATGGATTTTCTTAACACTAGTGTAACTGAGAGATATAATTACACTGGGTTTGTACTTTTCCCTTGTATATTTAGATTATTGCGAAATTATAACTTCGCAGGAGCTATAAAATCAGAATTTTTAAGTATTGTTAATCTTTGCAAAATCTATAAACATTCATCTAACTTGAACAAGGGGATAGTTCTGGTGAGGTCACACCTGTTAACACTGTCTTTATGATGGTTTGGTGTAAGAAAAGGAAATTAAAAAAAAACTTCCAGCAACGATATGACAGATGTACAAGTTCTTTATGAAGAGAATTTATATAATGTCAGCAAATACTTTGTGGTTAAAAGGATAAATGAAGGTAAGAAGCACAATAAGGGTCGTCTAGTGTAGAAAGAAAATAAGTAAAGTTACTGGACATAGATATGTACCTGGTAAAATATAACCTTCTTGGTGGCCCATACGTGGAAGGGTTAGGGCATGCATTTTTAAACAAGAGTTGAATAAACTGCACTTACTATAAGGGTGAACCTTGAGAGAGAAAACAGTGTTCACTAATAAAGGCAGAAAATAATTGTTTTTATGTCTGAAGAAAAAGCAGATTAATTAAATTAACTACAGTGAGGACTGGACCATCCACCCATGGGTTGTATATGTATTTCATTTTCACAATCGCAGGGCTTGTCTGCCCCACTAGTAGTCTGCGCTTAAGACCAGACCTAGATTGTTTGAAGGAAGCGGGAGTCCTAGCTCAACCCTCTCCTCCTCCCACAAAACACAAATACATGCGAGAGATGCAACTACACGGCCAAACTGGAGGCTGAGCTCTCTCAACATAGGACTGGCAAGACCAGTCAGGAGGAGAAGGTTACCACACACACTATAGACCCAGTCTCACATATTACCATTACAACCTCAAATCATACACATAAACACACAAAGACATACTCGGAGGCTCTGATCAAAAATCTACCAAAACAGCAGAGGCCACCAAAGCAGACACCCAAACAACCACCACCTCAGAACACAACACCTGCAACACATAGACCTCACAGTCAGAGTGTCAAACAGTCACAGCCCTTAAGGCCAAACACAATGCCAGACACACTAGTCATTGGTGACTCCATAGTCAGACACACTGACGTCCCGCTCACCAGACTGAGTAAGGAGAAGGTCACAGTAAGCTGCCTGTCGGGCGCTAGAATCCGCCACATAACGCAAGCACTCAGGTCTCTCAACAGCAGGTACAAATATGATTCAGTCATTGTCCACGCTGGTGTAAACGACCTGAGACGCACTCCTTGGACTACATGAAAAGAGACATTGAGGAGCTCTCTGATTATGTAGCCCAGACAGGTATGACCCTGACCTTGAGCAGTATCCTACCTTCACCAAGAATGATGCCACAATACAGAGATAAGATGATCAGCTTTAACAATTGGCTTAAACACTGGTGTCATTCAAAGGGGATCCAGTGTCTGTCTGCCTGGGATGACATGCTGGACGAGCCACGCTGCTTCATAAGGGACGGCTTGCACCTGTCACCCTGGGATTCCGGATATTGGCAAAGGCTCTTGCCACCCCATAGTGCCTTTTTAGGCAAGGCTCAAATTCTAAACCTACCACCCTAGAACACAAAAAGGAAAAAAAACTAAGGGTAATGCTGCTCAATGCCAGAAGTCTAAATCTCAAAATGCACGACTCGAGGCCCTTCTCAGTATGGAGAACATCGATGTCTGTGCTGTGACAGAAACCTGGTTCAAGGCTCCTGAGAGCACCCCGCGCTATCAGGTTTTACCTCATATCATGCGTTCCGCCCCAAAATCTGGACAATACCAAGAAAGGAGGGGGTATCCATATTCATCAAGGACACCCACACCTCAAGACTGGTGGCAACGCACGATGCATCGGAGACCATCCAGGTGCAATTAACCATAGGCAAGACTGCTCTGCAAATTGTAGCATGTTACAGGCCACCCTCACAAACTCAGGAACCTCACATGGCCTTCCTGAAAACACTAGAGGGATAAATGTATCACCAAACACCATCATACTAGGTGACTTCAATTACCCTAATATAGACTGGGAACACTACTCAAGCCCAAACACCCTAGCCCAAAAGTTCCTGGAATTCATAAACTCAAATGCCATGGAACAACTAGTCACCATCCCCACAAGAGGAGATAACATACTTGATCTCATCATCACGAACATGGGAGCACAATGTTCAACACCGGAGGTGTACCCTCACTGGTGAGATCAGACCACAAACTAATCTCGCTGGAGGTCCTCATCCCACCCCCACCTGAAATAAAAAGACCACAGTAAAGAACTTCTCAAAAGCCGACTTCACACTTCTAAAGACTAGTGTGGTCTCCTTTAAGGCCCCGAGCCGGCGGAAAACAGTACTCAAGCCGCTGAATCACTTACAAATGCCTTCTACCAGCACCTGCAGGACTGCATGGATAAGGCAATCCCAAGCAAAACAAAGACTCTTTGTACCAAAGGCAAGCATCCAGTCTGGTGGACCCCAGCCATAAACAAACTCTACAACAAAAGGAGGAAGCTACTACAAGATAGAGCAAAATCCTTAAAAGGTAAGACACCCTTGATCACTATAAGTAAAAACTAAGAGCTCTCATAAAATCATCCAAAGCAAATTTCGAGAGAAAAATAGCTAAAGACTCAAAAGACAATCATAAGGCCTTCTTTAGCTATGTTAGAAACCTGGGAGGAAACTCCCAGATATGCTCAGAGCTAGTTCAAAATGATGTGAAGATTACTGATCCTACAGACATTGCCAACATACTGGCTGACAGGTTCAGTGCAAACTTCTCCCCCCCCCCCAAAAGGAGAGATATCTATACCAAACGATTGCAGCCCCCAAACATCTCCAGCGCCCAAGTGAGAACTGCTCTCTCCAAAGCAAAAAACACAGCATCCATGGGACCTGATGGTGTCCCCGGCTGTGTGCTCCATGAACTCAATGAGGAATTAAACCCACAGCTAGGACAGCTGTTTAATCAAAGTCTTACCTCTGGATACGCACCCAGGAGTGGCGCACTGCAACTGTGGTACCACTTCACAAAGGCGGTGCCTCCACCGACCCTGGAAATTACCGCCCATTAGCTTGACAAGCCTTATCTGCAAAGCCATGGAGAGGATCATAATGGACCTCATAAATAAAGACATAGGGAATTTGCAGACTTTGGATCCAACCCAGTTTGGCTTTGTCAAAGGCAGATCATGCCTTTTAAACTTGGTTGACTTTTTCAAACAGTCACCAAAGCCATTGATGAGGGAAAGGCAGTCCATACAGCCTACCTCGATCTGGCTAAGGCCTTCGATACAATACCCCATTCGGGTATCATTGAAAAACTCATCAGCTTAAATGTCAACCCATACATCACAAGATGGGTTGCAAACTGGCTGAGTGACAGAACCCACAGGGTCAGAGCTGCTGGCGCCATGTCAGACTCAAAGCCTGTCACAAGTGGTGTCCCACAGGGCTCAGTCCTGGGCCCACTCTTGTTTGGCATCTACTTTTCCAAGTACAAGCAAACACAGGAGGGTTATGGCTGACAAAGTTTGCAGATGACTGCAAACTGGGCGCCATAGTAGAAAACACATCTGACACAGATATCCTTCAGAAGGGTCTCACAGAAACAGATAACTGGTGCCAGAGCCACGGCCTAAAGTTAAATGCCAAAAATGCATAGTCATACCCTTCGGGAAAAACAAGGTTACCCCTAGCTACCAAATAGGTGGCAATCCACTGAGCACAGAAGAAGTTATCAGGGACCTGGGGACCCAGGTTGATAGTAGTCTGTCATTCGACACCCATGTAGCTAAAGTAGTTAGGAAGACCTTCTACATTGCCCACCTTATCATGAAGGGATTCTCATCTAGATCAAGGGAGGTCATAGTCTCCCTTTACTCATCACTCATCAGACCAATGATTGAGTACAATGCCCCATTCGAATGTATCTGACCCGACACTTGCAGCAGCTGGAGAGGCCACAAAAGTTCCTCACCAAAAGGATAAAGGGTCTCAAAAATCTGTCCTATGCTGCCCGACTGAAAGAACTCCAGCTCTATTCAGTCGCCACCGCTTGCTCAGAGGTGACCTTTGCCTAACATACAAGGCCATGTCAAACCCAGATTTGATGAATATGCTTCACCTCAAAAATCTAGATCCATCAGAGCCACAAGGGCGGGAGACTTAAACCTCGACACGGCTATTAATAGGACGTGCTGGAGGGATAGATTCATCACCCAAAGACTCCCTATGCTGTGGAACAAAATCCCGGTACATGTGAGGCAGAGCACCTCGCTGGCCTTGTTCAAGAGAAATCTTGACCAATGGATGGGAGATCGCAGATATACCCCAGGGATTACCTCAGTGTCACTGCTCGACAGAGGCACAGAAAAATAATGGGTATAGTTCCCCATACTAAAGGGGTGGCCTAAGCCACAAAACGATGGGCTAGGCTTGTAAATGCCCTCGGGCAGATAGCCTAGTATGAACCTATGAACCTATGAACCTAATTGACTGCTGTCTTCACCTAGGAGCGTGGGGTGAAGGTCAGTAGTTGTACAGTATGTACTGCATAGCATATCTGTGCTGATGCGGTTCATGTGTGAATTGTCTGTGTGTGTGAGTGGGGGGGGGTAGCTATAGTCTGTGGCAGCATGTGTTGTTTGATATATTGAGGAGGATGTGCATGTATGGAGTAGTTAAACTCCCACCAGGCAGCAACACATTTCTTTTTGGGAATTGGGTAAGCACAGTGGTCACCATTGCATATTGTCTAATGCAACCCAGGAAGTATGCTGGGGCTCCGTTATATTTAAGAGCATGTATTCTTGCATAGAGAGCAATTAAACATATGCAGCTATTGCAAGATACCTACCAAGCACTCGCCCTCTGGTCAGGTGTTGCAGTAACATTTAGTCATGCTGGGCACTGCAGAGGCAGGGTTTCCTGAAGTCAAATTATGGACTGTAATAATGGCATGGGTAGGACTGTGCTTCTATACAGGTCCTGTGCGTCACTGAATAATGGGGGGAGAGATGAGAGATGAACAGTCACATGACTAGAGAATGCAGATAATGATGGCAGTGCTTGCAAAAAAAAAAAGTAGGTAAAAATAAAAAGATACACACTTTGTTGATGTTTGTCTCCTTTGGTCAACAGTTTTAATTTGCTTTTACTTTCTCTTGCTCTCTACACAGGAGATTAACTGTAGTCCCCACGCATTGCTGTTACAATGCAGCATAATCGGGTTTTTGTTCTTAGGAACTGTGTATCTTACACTTTGCTGATGGAATGCAGAGCAATCCATTGTCTGTCCAAAAGGAGTTATATGTGCTGTTTGACCTAGACATTACTGTTGCATCACTGCTTTTCCCCTTTCATGTACCTGTACACACACTCCTAAAAGATGTAGACATCCTGTGAGCCTTATTAAATGCAGGTGTAGTATGGAGCAATCTTTTTGTCATGCCCACAGCATGAAGGAAGGAAGGAAACCTCTCCGATACCAAGCAGCACTTATGAGGGACAAATCAGACTGCCTGCAATAAGAACAAATTAAAATATGTTGCAGGCCCCGGGCAGCATCCTCTAAGATTTGTCCAAAACTGTGAGTAGAAGTTCATTGGTAATCACTAAAGGAGGTGCATATTCTGTACCTCTGAGCAGTGGTTTTTACTGTTTAATCTCTCCAGCTTCAGCTTGAATCCTGTGCTCAACACTTGTGCAAGTTTGGTTCAGGCCTTTAGCAACATGCGAGTAGGCTTAGCCAGCATGTAGCCTTACTCCTCATACATGTGGAAATGTAAAGAACCAAGGAAAGATGGATATTGCAGGGCTGGCTTACTTCACACACCCACAGTATGTCTTCATGTTGCAGTGAAGCAGCATTAAGAGTGGCATGTTGATCATTTAATAATTAGATTTTCTCTGAGTCTGACTCATGTAAAACCCTTTCAGAAGGCCAAGCAGAAGACTTATTGCCTAGCTTGCTGTTCATTAATTAAACTTGCTTTTGCCACAGTATAATGGATTTGTTTTCTTTCAAGACTGAGAAACAAAGTATCTGTCTTTTTCACTGCTATAAATGGACCCACTAGCAGCAGCATTTTAATGAAACCATCTTAACCGCCTCAGCCTTTCTGTTGAAAGCATTTTTTTTTTTAAAGCTTTGAATTTTAACCCTTGCCGTCTTTATTATACTGATCTCCATAATGTCTGACAGGAAAGAAAAGCCAAAAGTTGTGCATTCACACCATTGTAGAGGAAACTATTAGAAAGATTTAACAATGAATGTGTACTCATTGTGATTGAATGGTCCATGTAGAGATTTTCTGTGACTTTTGATTAGGAGGACTGAAGTGACATATGAGTGGAGATAAACTGCTGCTATACCTCCCCCACCACATGGGTGACATAGGATGGGACAAGGACCCAGAAAGTAGACTTTGTCTTTTATGATTTAAGCTGTGACATCCCCTCTCTGGGCCAGATATTCAAGGAGGCTGAGTCCTCACCACTAACACCAGTAAGGGGCATTCACTTTGAACAAATATCAATACACACAGTATTTCCAAATGCAGCTGTCTGCATCAAGTGCAATTTCCCTTAAGAGCACAATAAGGGAACACACACAGTCTGAGGTCTGGGTTTCTCTGTCTCTTTCCCCAGGCCCCCGGTAAGACTTCCCACTGGCACAACTGTAGAGTTGAGTCCTCAGCCAAGTGTCCAAGCCAAGTACTCCACCACCCTCTCTGTGAAACCAGTGCTCTGTGCCCCTGTTCCAAGCAGCTGACACACACTCTCTTTGAGATTTGATTTACGCGTGCACACACACACCTGGGAAAGGCTGGCACAGATTTACTAATTATGCCTCCTGCCCAGACTATAAGGTAGTTACACTGCCACCAGACACTCCAAAGCCAGCTACTCTAAGGCTCTTAGAAGGGTACCCAATTATACCAAGTGAAGTTAATGTTAATACAAATGATCGTGTTTGACCAATGCAGTAAGGCTTTCAGGAGTGGCCATAGAGTCACCAAATAGATATAAGTAATCTCAAAGTTTAAAATATTCTCTAAGGGACCAGCCTCAATGAAAAAGTTTAAATATATTTAATAATAAATAATGAAATAACATGAAAATATGGAATATCTATTTACAATAAACACCAGAGTTTCAGTCACAGGAAATATTAAAATAGCAGAGACAAATAGATACAGAAAAACATTATTTAACTAATCTCACTATATTTTCTTGACTGATCTAAAGAATTACTATTCCCTAGATGCCCTGGATTACAGAGTGACATCACACACATCTGGTCATCTGACTTCTGATTCCCATACTACCCCATTACTAGAAACTGAGCCGTAATCTCGCACATATGTGTTACCATGCACACAGACAGAGCTTTGCTAAGATGTGTTGTAGCATCTAGAAGCCATAAAACCATTTCAAACTTCCACCCTTCCTGAGTAGCAGTTAATTCACTGCTACAGACAGTACAAGAAGGATCCCTAGTCCTTGTTGTCACAGACATTTTGTTTCTGGCTCCAATCAGAACTGCAAGATACAATATTTATGGCCTACCAGTTAATTTAATTTCAAACTGTTTTTCAAAGTTAGCTGGACTTGATATTAATCTCTTCTCTTCCAGTATCCTCTACTACAATATATTAATTTCAATAGTTGTAATACAATCCGATATACAAGTGTATTTCTTTTTCTGTCCAGCAGGACATACTGTTGGTACAATTTTAACACAAGCTGCTTTGCAAATACATTTTTCCAACACAAACGTGTACAAATCAGTTTGATTTAAAATGACCTATAATTCTTTACAAAACTCCAGCTAGCTGTGCTGGCATATGTTCCACATCCACTGCCCTACTTCTGGCTTAGCTGGCAATACCTCATATTAGCATACAAACTAGACTGTTTTTGTCAAAAAATGCTTTTGATATTGTTATATGCACCCAATCATAGATGCTACTGGCATGAAGTATGCTACACTTGCTAAGGTTATAGCCTAGAAAAGTTAGTTTTTCCATTAGTACCCATTTAAATAGATTACAACCCCTGGAAAATAAATTACACTTGCTGTACTCCTTTTGTGCTGCTGAGTGAAAACTCTGTAGTCTCAGCAGGCTGTATCTGGTCAACACAATTAAAGAAATAAAAATGTAACGTAACTGTCATATAGCAAGCAGCCAATGTGTGAAAGCGTAATGTCTTGAAATCAATAGTTATTTCTCTTGTTCTAAGGATGAAAGTCAAGGTATTGTGTATTCTTCTTTGCAGAAGTCTCCACTAAACTGGCAAGTACATAAATGAAGATAGTGGACTAGGAACCAGATAATGAAGGATGGTGGGGAATAAGAAAAAGTACAAATGGCATGTATTAAAAAAAAAAAAGTGATGAAGCATTTATGTATCCTTGTTACCGTTTGGGCACTGTTTCTGACATGGTCATGGTTGTATGTAGGAGGCTAAGCTCCTGTGATGTGATGAGACATTCACTGATGTATGATGCCTGCCCCTGTCTGCCCCGGGGAAGGAGTTTGATTGTGATAGTACACATATCATAAGAGTAGCACAGGTGTCCTAAGGACAGAAATCTCCCATGGATTAGAATAGCAAAATTTAAATTTACCTTGGTTTTTCAGTGTGGTTTACTGTCATAATTCCTATCAAAACGTGTTTTATGCATCTGCAATAGGGTGATGTCCAGTGACAGAATTGTTGTAATTCAATCATGAGTAAGTACCACTTTCACTGTGGGGACAGAGGGGTGTAGGAAATCAAACACTATAAGTGAGGTTGAGCTGGTAAAATCCTGCAGTGAATGAATGGTTCACACTGGTGAGATTCAAACTTCTGCCATCTTGTTTTGTAGTTATGCCAGACAACCATCAGCCAACATATTCTCTCTGGGTCTGTGGTAGAAGGATTTATTTCTGTAACAACATATGGAATATTTGTAGTTAATTGGCAGTACCAAGTGCATAGTGTCATCACCTTTTCTTGTCCTGGGTCCATTTTAGCATCTTGTTTCAG
This sequence comes from Protopterus annectens, assembly GCF_019279795.1. Classification (NCBI taxonomy): domain Eukaryota; kingdom Metazoa; phylum Chordata; order Ceratodontiformes; family Protopteridae; genus Protopterus; species Protopterus annectens. The sequence goes on from NC_056747.1 coordinate 282,977,378, forward strand.
ATTAACTATGCCTCTTTCTGCTTCCCCACAACATCACCACCCAGAGGCCAGAAGATGTTTCTTATTTTCCTGTATGTAAGCTACAGTACATTCATAGTTCACTGTAGTTATATGGTGTACAGGAGAAGGACATGGACATCTCTGTCTCCTCCTTTTGACTTGCTGAAGTTGCATGTGTTCCCACTTTACTTTTAGCGGTGTAGCCATGCAAATGCATGAACTGGGTATCCAAAAGCTCTCAAGTAGATCACAGTGACTATCTATTGTTAGTGATGTCCTCATTTATTGTAAGTCAGTTTTCTGCTATACTTTGGGCTTTTAAGAAGAGCTGTTGGGCTCTGGCTTTGGTCTCTTTTCTCAGTCTTCAAGAAGGCTGGGGAGGGCTTATCCTGTTGGATGCTTGACTTCTGCTTTCTCCTCAGCAAGCGTTCTGAGAACATAGGCCTGTCACTACACCTGGATGACTGGGTTCACATGGAGTATCCCTTTCACAGCAGTATTTCCCCTCCTGTGATACCCCAAGTCAGTATTCTGGGACTTTGATCTATAAATGTATTTATTTACTAAGGCACAAAACCATTGTAAGGATGGGGCAAAGGGAGTGGCTGCCCTAGGTGAATGCTGATAAGGATCACAGTCAGGACTGTAGAAGGTATGTCAGTTTGTCTTTTTAATTAGTATCAGTAATGCTTTAAATATCTGCTTAAAGGAGTTAGTCACTGTTTGTGTGTTAGAAACCTTCGTAGCCAGCATGTATAGCTCGTTGCTACTGTTTGGCAAAGGTTTTTGTCAAAGTGTAATAAAGAGCCATTATGCAGATATTTTAAGATTTTTTTTTAAATTTTTTTTAGTCCAAAACTGCTACCAGCCATCAGCCCTTGCTGTGTAATGTGACAGCTGATCATGAGTCCATCATCTAGGCATCCATTGGGGCTTTTTTTTTCTTTTATTCCCTACTTTTCCACTTACCATATATGTCCATAGTGTGCAAGGTGAGGTAAGCAATGGGCTTTTGTGGTATAAATGTCCAAACCTCTCCATGCACCATAATCAAAGCTCTGTCCACACCCTTACAGAGAGCACTCCTTGTAACCCTGGATGACACCAGTGGTTCAACCACATTGGTGTGCCCAGGCAAGTGGCTTAACTCAACATCTCCCTCCAGGACAGGTGAGCTGACCATACCTCTCAACCTTTTAGAACAAGATTTCTGGACAAAGCCTAACATAATGGGGGGGACAAAAGCCTCAAAATAGGGACAGATTTTAAATATTACTCTTACAAACTTAGAAAGTTGTTAAAATAACTGGATTTGTGATAGCATGCATTTTCTGAAGGATACGAAGTCTGAAACTCTTAAGTATGTTATCTACTGACTTCGATCCTCAGTAGTTTGCCAGAAAAACAAAAATTTTATGAGGAACAGACTGAACATATGAGGCAAAAATCTGGACAGTTGAGAGGTATGGAGCTAACTCAAAATGCTCACTGTCTCCTCCCTACCTGGCCCCTCCCTCTCCATTCTTTTCTCTTTTTGGTTCTCAGCACTGAAAGGAACTATTTTTGGTCCTTAACTGTTAAGACAATATTTTTGGTTCTTAACTTCAAAATGGAGGGTGTGGTGACAAGTGGGAACATTGCTAATCGCCCCTGATGCTGGCCAGTCTTGCTACAGCTCTTCTAAGGTATAGATAAGTGAGGAATCTGTCTCTGCAATTTTTGTTATTTTTGTTTTTGAGCTGGATGGCTTGAATAAATTTGTGTTTCTATTCACCAGTGTGTTTTCCTGACAGGAGGTTTGCCTTTGAGTGTTCTCTCTGCAGAGTATACTGTTCGCTTTGATTATTCTTATCGGTGCACTCCTGCTTATTTCCTTGGGTTTTGTCTCTGCAATCTGTTGACTTCCACTTCTGTTCATGTTAGTTATTCTGGTTTACATGCTTAGAAATAAACATTCAGTATAGTTTCAATTTATAGACTTCTCTCTAAAAAGGATTGTTTTTCCTCCTCCTTATCCTTTTGGAGATTGCAAGAAAAATAAAAAATAGTACCTTGGTAAGTACTTGTTGTGCCTTTTCCTCCCTACCTTATTGATATTATATATACAATTCAGAAACAAAAACATGCTCTTTAATCTACAAGTTTAGGACATCCAGAGTTATATATGGGTGGCACCAGAGGATTAAAGCTGTGAGCTGTTAATAAGCTCCAGTAGTTCAATTCCATTCTGTCTCAGCATCCATTTGCTTACTGTGCGACTATTGAGTTAGTCACTTAACCAGACAGTGCTCCTAGGTCACCCCTGAATAGGAGTACTTGGGTTCACTGGGCTTACCCAGTTAGATGAATTAAGTAAACAATGAAAGTACATAGCTAGCTCCCACTGAACTGGTACTCACCAGAGCTGAGCAAGTGTCCTGCTGAGGGTTTTGCTGAATGAAACCTAAGCAGTGCTTTCTGGAGTGGTAGTCTGAGGCATGCAGTGGTAACTGCTGACCTGAACAGCTAGATTGAAAACTATTTTAATCATTAAGGTTAGCATGTGGATTAAAGGATTTTCTTGCCTAACTCTGGATGTGATGGGGAATAGAATATCAGCTAATTCACCTTATACTCACCCCCACCCAAACAATGCAGGACAAATCTTGTCTTATCCTAATTGTTGCCTAGTTGTTAAAAAGCAATTGGGATATCAGAACAATGGTTTTGCTCAGACCATTAATGGTATGCAGTTTGGCTGTTCTAACAAGGTCTTAACTGGTGTGGTGTCCTTGTATATAACTCCTCTGATTTTCCATAGAAGCACAGTAATTTATTACATCAGACTTGTATAGTGTACAGCACAGAAAACATTGTGTACATAAACAGTTTTTCACATTGGAGAAGTAACACATGCATTAGGATTGTGCTGATGTTCTTCGTGTTTCACTGTTGCAGTCATCACATTCGGGTTATCCTGCCAGGGGTAGCCCTCAGTCAACCAGAATACTAGCGGCTTAGTATTTCTGCATCGGTTGCTGTCGCTCCAGGACTGATGTCAGGTAGTCAGTGGTATAAAATCAGGCAGCCGACACCATTACATCAGTCTTTGTTGCCAAGGAGCCCGAAACAGAAGCAGTTCGCACGAGTGCCGGTTGGCCACTACCTGAGTTTTTGTTTCCAAATTAAAGTTGAAGTCTTCTAAAGCTAAGTACCCCATTGGGGATGCTTTTTTCTTGCTCTAACCAATGTCAGAAAAAGTTAACAATTGTCTCACCTGTGGAAAGCAAATACCACAATGAGACTTTCATTCTTACCGTGTCACCTGTTTAGGCCCAGACCACGACGTCCCTTGCTGTCACTTTTGTACTTTGTTCAACGCCAGAACTGTCTGTCGTCGGACCCTTATTGTAGCTAGATATTTTTGCTCTCAGTCCTCGAATTCCAATATGGCTACGGTAAACCATCCAACTACCGATCTTCTGAAAAAACGTAAGGATAAAGACAGAGACAGACCGCACAGGTCCAAAACTGCCGACAACACTTCCGTTATGCTAGTCGTCAGCTCACCAGTCCTCAGTGAGGTGCTTTTGCAGTCCCTGATGCCCACTTCTGTGGATTCGCAGGCCGCTACTGAGACCCTTTTGGAGTCTGGTATGCCACGAGACTCTTCTTCGACTAAGGATCCTGCAGATAACTCTACCTTGGATGGGTCCAGAGCTGCTGAGCAGGCACCGGCTTCTGAGGAAGCACTTCGCACTACCAATACTTGACACAAACCAACGACTTCTTTCGCATCTTCAGTTCTTTCTAAAACTACCAAGTTTCTAAGGCCCAGGGTATGAACTAAGCCCAAAAAAAAACAATGATCCAAGCTCAGGCACCTGCTTCCTTGCCTCAATCTCAAATGCTTAAAATGTCGGAAGACCTTATTAAGCTTATTAGGGTTAGCCAAGCTACCCCTTCCAAAATAGAGAGAGACACTGTCCCAGTAGTTTTATCTGAACAGGAGTCCGATGACTCTTATGCTTCTGAATATTAAGACATGCAATCCCTCTCTGCTTATGAGGATTCTGATGCAGAGGAATCCATTCCTTCTGCCTCTCCACCCGAGGATTTTTCATTTGGTGAAATCCTTCATACTTTAAGGGAGCATTTTCAATGAGAATGTCAGGACTACCCTCAGTCAAAAAAGACACTCCGGGAATTCTTAGATTTACCACAGCACAGACCTTTGTCCATCCCTCCTGTCCTGGATGTTGATAATGATGTTTTTATAGAATCTAGTTTGACTCCTGACACCCTTCCTCCTGCTCCCAGGAAACCTGACTGGTACTACAGAGTCCCTGACTCTCACAAATTCCTTTTCAAAAATCCTACTGCTGACCCAGAGGTCATCTCTCAAGGACGTAAAGGAATTAAAGCCACCTCAGCTAAGAATCCCACCCCCTCAGACAGGGATTCCCAAGCTTTAGACAGATGGAGTAAAAAAGTATACATCTCTGCTACTCTTGCCAGTAGAGCACTAAATTGTCAGTTCCACATGCAGAAATATCAGCAGCATACCATGGAACTCCTCAAACAAAAAATGTCTTCCTTTCCTGCTTGTGCAGAAAATAAAGAATTAAAAGAGCTTATGCATTCTGCAAGCCAAGTTAATAAGCACACCTTGCAATATGGCTTTGATGCCCTAGAAGCATCTTGCAGGGCAGCAGTCACTGGTTCTGTCTTTAGAAGGCATGCTTGGCTTAAGGAACAGACCTTGCTAGACCATGTCAAATCAAAATTATTGGATGCACCATTGAACAAAGACAATTTGTTTGGCACCAAGGCAGAAGAGGTCTTAAAAAAGATGGAAGTAAAAGTTAAATCTATGCAGACAGTTAAAGACTTTTTACAAATCCAGCCTCTGAAGTTCAGTAGGCATTACCCCTCCAAGCACTGGTCCTTTCCAGCCCCCTCCAGGCCAGCCCAGACCCAGGGGAAGCAGGCCCCCCCAGACAGCAGCCCCAAGGAATGCAGAAATTTAAACAATGGAGTTCCTCCTCTTCAAAAACAGGGAGTGCTAAGCCACCTCCTTATGGTAAGAACTCACAATGGCTTTACACCTCCACCCCTTACCTCTGTCCACCTGCTTGTGCCCCTAGGAGGAAAACTCTCCTTCCATGCAAACAACTAGGCCTTTATTACCAATGACCGATGGGTCCTCACCATGGTGTCCCAGGGATAGAAATTTTATTTCCATATTCTGCCAACCCAAAAGGGTTCCCAGATCTTCCTCCAAACCAGTGGGCAGAGACCAAAAATCAAGTCCTTTCCCTGCTCTCCCTGAGGGCAATATAGCATGTACCTGCAGACCAGATAGGCAGAGGATTTTATTCCAGACTCTTCCTGGTACCCAGAAAAGAGAGCACCTGGCGCTCAATCCATTCTAAACACCCTTCTGGTGATACCAAAATTCAAAATGCTCACCCTCCAGCAGCTTCTTCATATGCCTTCCAAGGATGCTTGGTTAGCCACCCTAGACCTAAAAGAAGCCTACCTACACATCCCAATCAGGGAATCTTGCAGGAAATATCTACGTTTCAGGGCAGGATCTATGCACTTTCAGTTCTCTGCGTTTCCCTTTGGCTTATCCACTGCTCCCAGCGTTTTCAAAAAATGCCTGGCTGCAGCCATTGCTTTTTGCAGACAAAGAAATATTCAAGTTTACCAATACTTAGACGACTGCCTGATTCAGGCAGACAGTCAGGAAAAGCTGTTACAGCACCCAACCTTTGTAAAGGACCTACTGACCTCCCTGGGATATACTGTCAATGAAAAGAAATCAAAACTAGTCCCCACGCAAAAAAAATGTATTCCTGGGAGCAAGCCTGGACATAGCATCCCAGATGGCATTCCTTACTCCAGAAAAACAAGCCTACCTGACACTCCATCTCTCAACTAGCCACCAGGACCCAGTTATCCGCAAGGGAAATCCTGCAAGCTATAGGGTTCATGGCCTCCTGCATTCTACTCATTCCATATGCCAGACTGCATATGAGGAAACTACAATGGTACCTAAAAAGCCTTTGGTGTTAACACTCTCAAGACCTGGAAACTATCATTCCAATGATACCTTGTCTAAGGAAAGATTTTCTTTGGTGGGCAGCAACATGCAACCACAACAAGGGACTTCCCTTCTCACAACCCCACACCACCCAGACCCTCACCACAGACGCATCAGACTATGCCTGGGATGCACACTTGGACGGCAGGTGCATTCAGGGCCATTGGAGCCTAAACCAATTACATCTGCACATCAACCAAAAAGGGATGCTAAGCTGTTCAGCATGCCCTGACAGCTTTCAGACCCCTACTCTCCGCGGGGCCTCTAGTGATCAGAACAGACAATACCACAGTGATGTGGTATATCAACAAGCAGGGAGGGACTCACTCTTATCCTTTCTGCAGACTCACCATGACCCTTTCGCACATGGCCTCAGTCATGCAACTACACTTGCTAGCACAATTCCTTCCAGGCTTCCTAAACTCTCTGGCAGACAACTTAGGCAGAAACCTGCTAGACCCACACGAGTGGCAGCTAGACCACAGAACCTTCACCCTTGTAACCCAGAAATGGGGCACCCTGAAGGTGAATCTCTTTGCCTCCCACTCTAATCATCAGCTCAGCAAAGTCTGCACCAGGGAACCTCACAGCAAGGCCTGGAAAGTGGATGCTCTATCCTTCCAGTGGGTAAACCTCTCGGTCTATGCATTTCCCCCTCTACCACTCATTTCAAGGATACTGCTCAAAATAAGGGAGGAAAAACCGAGGGCAGTCCTGATTGCCCCAGACTGGCCATGCCAGCACTGGTACCCACTGCTGCGCAGCCTGTCACCCCTGCCACCATGGCACCTACCTCAGATCCCAATACTCCTGACCCAGAAAAATGGAGAATTCATGCAACCCCACTTGCAGACCCGCAAACTTGCAGCCTGGCTTATTCCCTGACCTCTCCTCAAGCTGCCAGCCTAAGCAAACAAGTACTAGATGTTATACGTGAGGCCAGGCGCCCCAGCACTAGAAAATCCTATGCTGACAAGTGGAAAAAGGTTTTGCATCTGGATCCAGGCTAAGGGAGCCGAAACAGCACAGCCCTTCCTACCTCTCATCCTGGATTACCTACAGACCCACTTCACATAGGTCTATCCTTCTCTTCTATTAAAATTCGTGCCTCTGCCATCTCAGAGCCACTTCTCTTCTCACAACCTCTCATCAAACAGTTCCTAAGAGGGGCTAACAATTTAAGGCCACCCAGAAGAGCTCCTGCCCCAGCTTGGGACATTAACTTTGTGTTGGAAAAGCTCATCCTACTCCCCCTTTGAACCCTCACTTCACTAGAAGAGTTTCAGAGCTACAAGCATTCATGGCTGTAGAGCCCTTCATCATTTTCCATACTGACAAGGTTTCCTTCAGGACTAACCCATCCTTCATGCCAAAAGTGGTGTCCAGTGGGGCTCTCAACCAAATTGATTCATTTTCCCACCTTTTTCCCCTAACCTACAAAACAAGAGAGAAAGGATTTTGCACTCTCTAGATGTGCACAGACAGCTCAGATTCTATCTGGATAGAACTAAATCTTTTATACAGACTAACCATTTGCTAGACAGCAGGGGCAGAGGGCAAGGCCATATCCAAACAAAATCTCCAAATGGATAGCACACTGCATCCATTTCTGCTGCAAACAGCATGGAAAACCACCCCAAAGGGGGTCAGGACACATTCCACCAGGGCAACCACCACCTCTGCAGCTTTTCTCAGAGGGGTCCCCACCAGGGACATCCTGAAGGCTGCAACATGGACTTTTGTTCATACCTTCAGCAAGCATTACCACCTGCCTATCTTCTCCAAATCCAGGGCAGGCTTTGCCACCGCAGTCTTGCAGGGCATCCTAGCCAGCCCCCAGTCTTCTTGACTCTCTCCACCTTTTTCTTCAGCTTTGGGAATCAACCCAAATGTGATGACTGCAACGGTGAAACACAAAGAACATAGTACAGTTGTGTACACGTGCCATAAATGTAGATGTTTGAGTGTATTCACTGTTGCAGTCCTGGTTTCCCCTCTCCATCCCCCTTGTCTATCCCTCGCTATTTCTTCCTGTCTCCTTACAGGGAATTTTTGGTATTTACTTTCTACTGGTGGTGTTCCACCATAATCTAGCTCCCTATTTGGGGGCTCCTGACGGTTGGGGCAAGAAAAACTGATGTAATGGCGTTGACTGCCTGATTTTATACCACTGATGACCTGACAGCAACTGATGCAGAAATACTAAGCCTCTGGTATTCGGGCCGACTGAGTGCTACCCCTGGCAGGATAACCCGAATGTGATGACTGCAACAGTGAATACACTTGAACATCTACATTTATGGTAAGTGTACACATCTGTACTTTATGTGCATTTAACTGAATAACAAATAAGTGGAATTGACAGTACATTAATATTATAAATGGCTTTAATTATTCTATCCTGTTTTTGGGGAAAATCTGGAAACATTACAGGGTGTAGCCTGTTTCAACCACTGAAATTGTTTATTTTCAGTTATTGGATAAGAGCAAAACAATGTAAACTGTAATACTGTAGGGCAGTATTAATAATTAATATGGTAATGTAAATGTATGTAACTGTTAGGAACCAGTGCTGTGTCTATGTCCACAGATGTTCCTGCAGCTTCAAAAATGGCTTGCAGTGGGTCTACAGCACCTCCTAGGCAGACAGGACTGAGGCTCCAAGTGTGACCAAGATGGCCCAGGTTCAGGTAGCAGGCCAGGACACTCCTGGCTGTGGTGAGTGGGAAAGGGTGACCAGTACTGGGTCTCATTTCCTGTGGGAAGGATAGTTGTCACAGTAAACAAATTCTGGCCCTCATTGTTTACGGCCTCTTTCCTAACTATAGCCCCTATCCCCAATTAAGTTGAATGGTAGAAAGGCTAAAGTACTTTGGAAAGGAAGGATCCCTGGGGTGTATGAAGTGCTCTGTGGGGCAGAGAAGTGGAATAATTTATTAGTGGCTAGAAAGAAAGTGGATGATTATTGGCTAGCTAAGCTAGACCATGAGAATCTTACTGTTACGACTTCAGAGTCTGTGTTTTCTGTTAACTAAAATAATTCAAAACTGTTTTCCCTTCACAGATAGCATATTCATCATCATCACCAGGAAACTATGTGGTAAGTCGTGTTTTTATTATGATTGCCTTGACTGTATAACTGACATGATAAAGGGTGTATTTCCGTCACTGCTTTGGCTAATGGTTCTCAGTAGTTTTTCAGTGAACACTATAGAGCATCAGTGACATTAGCAGATGATGGATAGGTTATAGTCATAATGAGCTTGTGCATACAGTGGAAATTAAAACAGAAAAGACCCTTTCATTACCCACAGAAATCTGTGCTGCAATAGGAGTCAAAGATGAACTCTGTAACAGAGTGAAAAGGACCTCAAGAGCATGGTAATACATAAAATAACTTAGAAAGGCAGGGAGCTGCATTGCACCTGGGATAGTAACATGTTTAGAAATTTGAGGGCATCCCTGACACTAAATAGTGCACCACTCTACACGCAGAATTAGTGCAGTGTAGGTAGTACAGTGAGTTTGGGTTCACAAGGCATCCTGCTAAGTACATTACACTGGGAATCAAAGGATGGTGAGTACTGGGAGCGATTTACCAAACTGGTTTCCATTGTATGTTTACAAGGAGTTACTTAAAACAAACAAAAAAAAATGTATTTTAAAAATTTCTCTGGGTTTGGTCTGTAACTGCAAAAAAAATGTACTAGCAGTACTTTGTAAACAGCATGGTCCTTTTTGTGGAACCATAAAAACAAATTGGCCTTGTATACCATTTCACTATTTCACCTTTTTTTTTTTTTTTTTTTGCCTTTTGTATTCTTTTTATTCAGGTAATACTCAAAGTCCAGGGGATAGCACGTGTGTTTATGTGTATACATGTAATCGCATGTGAGCGTGTGTGTGCATGCATGCGGAGGTTTGCTTGCTGATAGAGAGGCTTGCGATATATAAAAAGTAATTGCAGATAAGTTTCACGTTGAGTAATTGATTAACTTGAATTACTGTAGTCTGCAAAGTGAGCACCCTTTAAAAAGGAGGTAATCTCTAAGGTAGGTGCAAAACCAACATGATTTCCAAGTTTGAGACCCTCTTGCTAGTAGGCATTGAAAATTGAGAAGTAATGTGATACTTTGGATACTGACTGACAAAGTTATTCTGGTAATTCCTGCTTATTCATGCTTGAAGAGAACCTTTATAAAGTGCGCGTGTAAGGATTTCACCACAGGAATTTGCATACTTTAAACTGATTGGCTTATAATTTATTATATAGTTCACGCCCTCTTTTCTGCTAAATTATGTTTATCTAGTTGCAGTATACATTCTTATTTCTTTTTATATGTGAATGAAGAGGTATGTTTTCTTAAGGAAACATAATTATGGTTTCAGAATATGTTGCTGTGTGATGTGGTATGTGCACAGAGATCAGCAGTAGCATATTCTGTGAGATGTGGATCTAGTTTTATGTTGCTGATTTTTGTATTAAAGAAAATAGTGACTTTATTTACTGTTAACATATAAAGTTATAAAAATAAAACAAGACAGTACAGTACACATTAACCTGTCATTGCTATGGACATTACGCCAGCAATTTGTATTTGTTTATTTAATTAGAATATCACTGGATAAATAACCCGGGATTGCAATGGATGTGTCACCATTTTGGGGGGAAAGAGATTTACTGTGAAGTTAGAGAAGGGAACAGTGAAAATAAGTGCTGTTCTTCCATGGTACAGATTCTGCACTTCTCATGATTGCCACCTGGTGGTAGTCAGTGGCTTTGCAGTAGATGATGATAAGTGGATGATTGCATTCAACCAGACTTTGCTACACAGCAGAGGTGGAGGTTAGGTGTAGGGGAAAAAATGTCTTCTTCCATTACCCCTGCAGCATAGAAAATACAAACCAATATATTGCTATGACTTCATGAAAGGCTGAAGCTATGGGTATCTACATAAAAATAGTGAATTAAAGTAAGTCACCTGCATACTACCTGTAATTTCAGTCAAACAGCTGCCAAGTACCACATTCCGGCCTCCTTTATTCACATTTGTATAATACTTTGCAGAAAATAGACTGACTGTCTTCTAATGGATTTTGTATTAGAATGAAAGGTAATGTTGCAGCTTAAATTCTAATGGCTTGAACTATTATAAAGCCAAAGCATACTGGAAAGTGTCACAAGATGAAAGTAACTTGTTTGCTGGTGCTGTACTGCAAAGCTTTTTGTGGCTTCTTGAATACATCTGCCATTAAAATACATTGCATATTGACTACTGTCTCATTTATATCTAGTAATATTAGAACTGGGATTGGAGCTGTCTAAGCAGTTCCGTTAGCCTGGCATTTAAAATCCAAATCCAGAAATTTGCATTTCTGTATGTGTGCTGCAGATGTTGTCATGATCACAGCAGCCATTCTTATACCTTGTCCAGGAATGCAGTCGTGTATCTGTGTATTACAGATAGATGGCTAATAACTCCCCCTTCTCTGTGACTACTGCTGCGTAGTAAGCAGGCCAGACAACAGTCTGGACAAGGAGTACAAGTCCGCTGCAAAAGTGACCACCTGCCATTATACTCTGCCTTGGGCTCGTAATGCCTTTATAGAGTGTTTTTTACCTGGAGTGAATGCATCAGGAATGGTTGTAAGTCAAGTATTTGGCAAATGACTATGATCAACATTTTGCAAAATTGCTTCTTAGGCTCATATAAGTTTGTGAAGTGTAAAAGAGGAGGGAGAGAGGGAAATGATGAAACTTATGGGGGAGAATTATTCATTCTGGCAGCTGTGCTACAGTGGACGTATAGGAAGACTGACACCAAGGATGTGATCATTAAAGGCATCAGTTGTCTGTCTTACTGAGTACAGTTGTCTCCCCTGCTTTTGGGGTATTGTAAAGTATAGACCTACTTGGGTCATTGTGAACTACAATTTTGGTGAACACAGATGTGATTGACTGGATAGTGATAGTGGCTTGATATGGTAGTGTGCTTTGACTCCTTTGGGGGCTTGGCACTAAAGCATTGAAAGGAGGATATGGTTGCGCAAAGAGAAATACAACCAAAGGTATGAAGTTAATACAAAGTGAGAGAGAGGAAATGTTTGTGAATAATTTGTTTTTCCTGTAATGGATACTTTATAGGCTGACAAGTAAAATCTCTCAAGTATTGTTGAATGCATTCTTAGAAAGCTGATACTGCCCAGAAACAATCCATGCACATGTATATTGCATTAATCACTGCTTGTTCCACAGCAACATCCAGATGGGTTAAGTGCAGTGTTACTGCTGTAGAATTTCAGTCACCACACACTATTTCAATTACGTGCTACTTTTAAAAGCTAGTCTGTCATTCAGACTGCAGTGACTGCTAAGCTGTAGTTATACCACCTTTAGTAATGGCATGAATGCAATTCTTTTGGTTAGCAATCAGGAAACACCAAATTCAGGTCCAAAAGACAACCCAAAATGCAGCCTCATTCAAGAGAGAAATTCACACAAGTAAGTTGATGCTACCTGAGAAAACAAAAAGAGGACAGGTAAGAAAATTTAGCCAGTTACCTCATGGAAAAGTCGGAGGCATTGTTCGTAAAATTGGATTACCTTTGTGTGACTAGTCTACCTGAGGGCAGGCATGATTCACGAGCAGTACTTGTGATGCTGCTACAGTACAGGTGTCTTACTGCATCTGAAATGATTTAAGTGGTTAAAACGTGTGCTATCTTTTGAGAAAGTAGGATTTCAGTGAGCTTCATTCACTGAAGCTATTTTGTTTTCTTTATCTCATCTTCAGGGTCCCCCAGGAGGAGGTGGACCACCAGGAACTCCCATAATGCCTAGCCCAGGAGGTAAGTCTTTCCTTCACCTTTCATTGTATGGATGTGCCTGTAACAATGACCTCACTTTTCCTTCCTCTTCTCTTGCACGGTTTAGGTTCAGGTTTTCAGCTTGTTTAGCTATACTGCCATCTAGTGGAAGCGAACTGTGATGCTTCTTTGGTCTTGATAAAGTAATCTGCTGGTCATATTCGGAGCAAAGGTACAACTTTCTCATTGACAGAGGAAAGTTCTTGTGTCTTGGAAGGAAAAGGTATTTGAGACTTTCCTGCTAGTCATGGGCAGCCTTTTGCAGAGTGAATTTTATTCTGCCTGTAACACTGTGTTGTAGAGTTAGAAAAGAAAGGTGAGACATGAATAGCTGAAAGAGCGGTCTGTTTGTCGAACTAGCATAGACACAGTGTGAGTTGTTCAAAGAGTAGCACATTCACCTTTTGTGCAGTAAGGTTAAAAGACTGTGGGTTCTATTCCCATACCACATATTGTGATTCATTTTTCCAATGCTGACACTGCAGTACACCATCGTAGTATAAGTGGCTAAAGAAGGTAGGTTTTTAGTTTTGTTTACTGTCATATTTAAGGTCTGGGGAATGGATTTCCACAGCTTAGTTACATGAACAGTATAAAGGATCACCAGAGTGGTTGTATGATTTGGCATCTTTCCTAGATACCCATTTATAACATACAGTAATAGCTCATTGTGTCCTGACAAGGTTTAATTATTTAATTACTCATTCTCAATCTCAAAATCAGTGTTCTCATCAGTTTTTATTCTGGTAGTTTAAGAGGGTACATCTTCTTCCATCCTCCCACTGTTTATGCAATAAGTCATTTATCATTAATTTATTCAAATCAAATAGTTCCTTCTCTTTTTTAAAACATACCTTATCCCCCTGTTCCAGTGCCAATTCATATTCTACCCATTTTTTTCCCCTTGTAGAGTTATTTACCTCAGTTATGACCCTCCCTATCTCTCTATATCATTTCTTAAATTTTCTTTTATGTGTTACCCACCATTATGTCCAGGTAGACTACAAATCCTTTATATAAACTATGTTCTTTAAAACGTTTGTTTCCATGGCTTGCTACTTTGCAATAATACTCAGCAGTCTTTTTATCCCTTTACCTATACTAATGGCATATTCTTTTTCACCAGTTTTAGACCAACTTGTTTAATGATCAGAAAAGCCTACATTTTTGACACTTTCTATTTTGTGTTCTACAATAAGTCACAAAATTAATTTTCTTCTGCTGTGTTCCTCTCCTGTAAGCAAAGTCCTGTGCTACCTATTAAAAGACAAAAAGTAGTTACACCTTCTCTACAGCACGTAACATCCCCTCTTTATCACACCAACATCACAGTCGTCTCCAGTAATAACATTATCCAAATTTTCTGCACAAACTGATATAATTTTTTTCTAAACAAAATCTGTATTTCATGAAGGTTTGAGCATAAAGGGCTGAAAGGCATACTACAGGCCTCCTCACCTGACAGACTGTAACTGATATCTCCCAAATTTATGAGAGCAGCCAGGCCAGCACAGACATCTTTTTCCAGAGACCAAATTACCTCTTTACCCCCATCTTTTAAATCGCTGTCCCTACATAGTTAAACATCTGATGTTTAGCAGGAAAATAATAGCCTACTTCAAAGTTTTTCAGCATTTTAAAACTGCAAGTCTGTTTCATATTTACTAAACTATTCACTTAGACACAACAGAAAAGTTAATCTTTTCCTTTGGAAGTTTTCCATCTTCTATTTTTTTCTTTCATTTTTCTGTACTGTATACTGCCTCCTGTTAAAACATTACTTTACATGCCATCCCCTTTGTTGTCCTTTCACTTATAGTATGTCAGATCTGCTTTTAATAACCCCTCCTCCTTGTTCTGCCATGTTTTCTCCCATATTTCTTTCTGCATCTGTACAATCTAATTCCACCCCTCCCCCATATCGTCCATTCTCTTATGGAAATGATACAACGTCTGCTTCTGACTTGCTAAGCAGGTCATGTGATTGTTTTGTAACATTAACCTCTACATCAGTATTAATATTTGTAGGAGAGTGGTACCACCCATGTCCTTATACACCACATTTGTAACATTTTTCTGTACATTGTCTTGTGGTGCCCACACTGATTATACAATCCTTTAGTACAGCCATTAATCAAGTGATCACCTGTCCCCCAAAAATAGCACTTTTTGGTTACCCTTAATGAATGCCTATGTCTCCTAGTACCACCAGTAGAAAATACATCTTGAATATGTGCCACCTTGCTTTCATTGTTTTTTGATAGTGCAATCCTCATTTCCCAAGCACCTGATCCATAATTTATAATTCCATACATTTTTAAAATCACACACAGGGTGACATAGACTAGCAAAATAAAACCTAAAATCTTATGAAATAACATCAGTGCAAAACTGTAAAGTCACTTTGTATCAATTGGCACAGTATGTAAATTTAGATGGTAACAGAACAGTTTCAGAAGGTAGCAGAGAAATATTTAACCCTCAGATAGGGTCAGTGAACAAACCTCAGAGGCTATAAAACCTAGTGGTGCAATGAGTTTATCCCATACCTTATGTTTAAGGATAGGTTTCTCTTTTTTTGTAGATGTTTTTACTGTTGGCCGAAGTTTTGCAGCCAAACACTGCTCTCAGTTTTACACTGTATCTGCGTAGCTCTTCCATACTTCCCGAGTCTGCTGTAGGTCTGCTGCCACTTCCTCACACACAGGTTTATTTTGTGTACCCCCTCAGGAGAGTCCTGTACTGCCACCTCCTGGTCCTTCACTCACATTTCACCAGTCTCCTCCAGCAAAAAAACAATGGCCCATAGCAGCTGCCCACAGTAGGGCAACTTCAGCTTGAGGCTGTATTTCCTCTACCGTGCACTTTAATGTAAATCATCCAAGCCATCACCTGTAAGTTCATTGATTAAAATCTGTGTTAAAGTGTCAGGAAAGTCATCAGTTAAGTATCTCCACACAAAATACTTCATGTTGTCTAGCTTGTCTCTACAGCTTGTAGTGCATTAGACTCCCCCCTCCCCCTTCCATTTTCTCACTGTAAAACGTTCTATAGCCACTGCATGTAGTAGGGGAATTTACTCAATGTCACAGCCAAAGATCCACTAGTCAGTGTACGTCTGCTTTGAAAATGGGGCTACTGACTCGGTCAACAAAAGCTTAAATAAAATTTAAAAAGTTTTGTTTTTAGGCTATTTCATCATCATCATGTTGTTTAAAATGTTAAGGAAATATGTAAAGTGAAATTAAATTTTTCATTGGGTGAGGCTCCACTTTGCTTAGTGTGCTGAAGAAGAAAGGACTTTGCAGACAAAGCGTAGTCATTAAAGTTATTTTCCTCAGAGCTTTAAATTACTGCAGTTCTGATGCAGCAATAGTTTTATATCTTTTATAGCCGGACATATTTGTTTTGTAGCTTTGCTGTTCTGCTAGACCCTGCTTTTTGTCATCTTCAGTTCACCTTTTTATTTATCTTTCGCGGCACACAAAATAGTGTAAAATGAGTACATTAACATGGCAAGTAACTATTACATGTAAGGGATTCAGTGATGTATATATCTGCTCCTGAAATGCTGACCACCAAGTGGGCACACTGTGAGAGATGCATAGAGGTTGTTTTTATACTAGAGCATGCAATATGTTCTTTGAAGTGTTTTAATTTTGGACATTTAAAATACTGAAAGGTAAATGTGCGTTTACAAAAGGCGTCCTGCCAGTTTGTCCCTTGCTAGATTCAAGGAAAGAATTTTCAAAATGACTTGCTGTCTGTGAAAATAGTGGCATAATCTAGCGTCCCCTAGCTTGTGGAGCTTTTCAGCCTGTGTCACTACTGAAAAGGAGTTATCCAGTCAGATTATCCCAGTCTACAAATGCAAGTAAAATAAATTCTCCATTTCTTGCCGTTTACAGTTGATGTTCTTCCACCCGCATTACTGCTGGCAATTGTAATGGTTATTTATTGCTATTTATTTACCAGGTAGGTGAACTAGTCTGTTGACCCTTTTCAGTCACAACCCGATACAAATTTCTTACTTAAGGGGGTATCTAACTTTAGTACCAGTCTTCTGCTGCTCGTCTGGGATTTCCAAATGTTAGACATTTTCTAGCCTTGATTGAAAACCTCGTGTCATCTGTTGTGTCCTTTTGTACTGTAGACAGTGTAACCTGAAGATGTACCCATTACTGGCACAAAAATGCAGAGGCGTTTTGTGATGAATAAATATACGGGACTATATTAGAAGCTGACTTTCGCGAATACATATTGATCGACGCATAAATGTCGATGTACATAAAGAGCGAACAACGAACATAGCGAAAGTGACAATGTCGAACGTATTTCCTCAGCCAGCAGGGTGATCGTGGGGATGAAGAAATAAATCCTTTTCCCCACTGTAGTGCAGTCTCGGAGTTGGTATATTTAAATAGGGGGGATGTGGGGGGGGTGCAGGTTTTTTTTCCCCACTGCAAAAACATTTAGAAAAGTGTTTTATTTTAGGTTTGTTCACTTAAGTTTACCTTACCTGTACGGTGCTGTTGCTTCCGGGTTTTACGTTCGGCATTCTCACTTTCACTATTTTCATTGTTCGCTCTTTTCGTACATCGACATTTATGTGTCGATGAAAATGTATTCGTGAAAGTCAGCTTTCGAGTTTCTAATATAGACCCTAAATATACATATGAACTGCACTATTTCCAAAACATGGTGCATAGAATGAATGACTCAGAACATTTAAACACCCTGTATGCTCTTTGGTCGACTGTGAGACAGTTGTATGATAGCTGAGAAGCATTCTGAATGGCAGATTTAAAAGCAGTTTGGGTGTTAACCAGTTTGTTTGTTTGTATTTGTTTACCAAGGTAGTGCACTGATTTCAGTGGACCATTTGCTGGCATAGCCTGGGTGAATATGTTCACATATGAAACAAACAAAACATATTTCCATATACAACGATATGCAAAAAAAATCAAGAGGCATGCAGAGGGAAGAGGAGTAGAAAGAAGTGCGAGAGAGATGCAAAGAGAAGACGGAAGTAGGATGAATGATAGGCAGTAAGTGAGGGGATGACAAGACAGGATAACGAAGGATGAAATAAGGATAAGGGGGTGTGAGAGAGCTGCAGAGTTCATGTAACATGGCTGAGTGAGTGCAACTGACCTTTGTTTGGGTGAAGATGTGTTCCTTGAGCTGTTGTCTGATGTCAGAATGCTTTTAGATGTGTTGAATTGAGGGAGGAATGGAGTCCCATAGTTTACATGCTTAGAAGGAAAATGCACAGTCAGTGCAGTAATGTTTAACTTCTGGCATTAGTAGGGTGGGTTGAGATTGAGAGATACCCCTAAGATTATATGTGGGGGGGGGGGTTAAAGGTTTGACTGAGAAGGGATGATGTCTCATGAGAGAAAGGCATTTGTGAATTAGTGATCCTGGTAGGAGTTGGCTCTCAGATGTACTGGGAGCCATTTAGCTTTGGCGAGAGTTAGGCAGTTGTTGCTGCTGTTGTATCTTTCGACTTTTCCCGGTTAGGGGTCGCCACAGCGGAACTCTGGTCCACTAATGATTGGCAGTAGATTTTTACGTACCAAGTTGCCAGCCCTGACGCACAACCTTCAACGAAGGTACACCCATTCACGCATGTCTCCACACAGAAGACGCTTTAGCTGAGAATCAAACAGGACAACGTCTTACTGTGAGGCGACAATGCTACCGCAGCACCACCACCTTTTGGGATGTGTTATTACACTGGAGAACCCAGCAAATTACAGATAATCATGGGAAGGATATGTAAATGCCCCACTGAAGTTACCTCCATCCAGGAACTGAACTAGTGTACCTAGCAGTGTGAGGCATCCATGCTGCTTGCTGCCCTGCCTAGATGCATAACACTACTACTAATCCCTTTGGGGAAAGGCCTGTGCCACCCTGTTCTGATGCACTTTAGTACACCATTGTTTTATTGTAACATCTAAAGCATAGTACAAAGGTATAACCTAGTATATAAATAGGTTGGGTGGTGGTGTACGCTACTGCTACACCTCAGTGCAGAACAGTTTACTGATTGGCTGCATGTGGCATACCTGTTGAGGAGGGGTCTACTGTTCCATCCAAACTTTTCTTCTTCACCCTAGATGCTTCTGTGGATTCCTGCTCCACACCACGCAATGCAGTAGTCTAATGCATGGGTCTACAGACCTTTCCATTATGAAGTGCCTTTACAGATCCATGTGGTCACCTGACTTTATTTAATTATCTTATAAATGAGCATGTAGTTATAGTTCTGTCACACATGGTGCAAGTAACATGATAGTTCAGAGGTCAAGCACTCAGTTTCACAGCATCATGATCTGTGGTTTAATCCCAACATTTAGCTGCTCTGTGTATGGAATTTTCCATGATCTTCGAATTGCTTTGTTGGTTGTCTTTGGGTAGGGTTCCCCCCACCCCACAAAAAATGTGTGCAATTTTTAGTTATCTTTTAGTTACTTGTTCCTCATCTGGTTGCAGCTCATTTGTTGATACCTGAATGCTTGTCTCTGTATTACAGTATTAGTCACTTGAGTACATGGACTGCTCGAAAGAACACTCCTCAGAGGCATTATATTTATTGTGCGGGCAGGGAGTGCG
Organism: Protopterus annectens; assembly: GCF_019279795.1. Taxonomy (NCBI): domain Eukaryota; kingdom Metazoa; phylum Chordata; order Ceratodontiformes; family Protopteridae; genus Protopterus; species Protopterus annectens. Next base: position 282,996,954 of record NC_056747.1, read on the forward strand.
ACACTGGGTGGTGCAACAGGATTTGCCCCCCTATAACACTCCTTGCAAGTCATGAGTATACCGTGAAATGAGCAATCAGCAGCCAGTACATGAAACTTGAGCATTTATTGTTCAGGTTAATAAAGCAGATTTTTAAATTTTCCTTCCTCTTCTGTTTACAGCTGAAAATATCTAATTTAGACCTGTACTCTTACCAGTTTAACAAATGAATAAATTAAAATAACATTACTTCTTTCTTGTTAGCCAGCAGTACATCTCAACTCTTCTCCCTGTATTATCGTTACTACTAGAAAACTATATTTTTCATGTATTTGTGTACGCATGCATGCGCATGTACTTTGTTCCTCTTCTTGCCATTATGGAAGCTACCATTGGAACTCTTCTTCAGTGTCACCTGTCTGTAGAATAGAGTAGTCCATTCTGGATGGAATTGCTGACTTATATTTCCCTTCTTTGTGATGCAGAGACTTAACAGAGAGTCTGTGGAAGGGGACTTGAGCTCACAACAATGGAAGAGAGTAATGTTTTGTGGTTATCACTGCTGCTACAGATTTTAGAAGGAAAGAGGACACACGTGGATATGCACCTGCTACCACGTGCACAGATATGCACCTGCTACCACGTGCACAGATATGCACCTGCTACCACGTGCACAGATATGCACCTGCTACCACGTGCACAGATATGCACCTGCTACCACGCACAGATATGCACCTGCTACCACGGCACAGATATGCACCTGCTACCACGCACAGATATGCACCTGCTACCACGCACAGATATGCACCTGCTACCACGCGCACAGATATGCACCTGCTACCACGTGCACAGATATGCACCTGCTACCACGTGCACAGATATGCACCTGCTACCACGTGCACAGATATGCACCTGCTACCACGTGCACAATTATGCACCTGCTACCGCGTGCATGGATATGCACCTGCTACCACATGCCCGGATATGCACCTGCTACCACGCGCACAGATATGCACCTGCTACCACGCGCACAGATATGCACCTGCCACAACTTCTTTTCTTCAGGTGTTACTGAAGTTTGTACTAAGCATGCTGCACTACTTGTGTAATGAATACCGACTCTAAACATGCCATTTTTTCCTATGTACCAAGGGCCAGTACTAAGCATTCTTCTGTTTGTATATACAAGATCCAGCAATTAGCACACTGCTGCTGCCATGTACCAGTGGACAGCCATAAGCATGACACTCTTCATATGTACTACTGTCCAGCACTTAGCATGTCATTCTTTCCATTTCCATAGTCCAGGATTTACTGTTCCTGTGTGCCACTGTCTAGGTCTAAGCACACCACTGTTTCCATGTACCAAAGTCCTGCACATAGCATGCCACTCTTCCTACATAAAAAAGGTTCATCAGTAAACACACTACTCTTACCATGTACCAGGGTCCATCTGTAAGTGCCACACTTTCCATTTACCACACCCCAGCTCCAAGCATGCCACTCTTCCCATGTGCCATGGTCCAGCTCTAAGCATGCCACTCTTCCCATATGCCAAGAAAGAGACTCATTTGTCAGGATAACCAGCCCTTCCTCTCTTTTCCTGGTACCCAAACAGCACTCATGAGCCAAGGCTGCTTTAGCTACAACTCCATGTGGCAACCAGTGAATTAAAGATGTCTCCTTTATAAGTGAATTGAAGTAAATTATTATAGGTGTTCGACTCCACTAGCTAAAGAAGTTGTGATACACTGGCAATATGCATATGTTCTCAGAACAGCATTCATTTACTCTTACTCAAGATGACCAAGGAGTTTGTGTAATTCATATACTTCTTTGCTTCATGTCTAGCTGCCCTGAAACTAGAACATTTAGAGGTCACAGAATAAGTGTGTCCATTTCACCAGTGAGAACAGTGTGTTGACTAGTTGTGAACATCCCCTGATATAAAAAGTATAATATGGCTTTTCTTTATGGTAAATACTGTTTCACATCCAACTTTGCAGAACTAGAATTTGAGAGTTGGCATTCATCTTTTGTGAATATTAGATGATTACTTGATGTTCAATTGACTTGTTTGCCCTATCTAGAAAATGCCAAAAATATGAGCCCAGTATAGTCCAAGTCAGACAAACTGAATTAAAGTCTAAAGAACAAATGCTTAAAGTCAAAGAATGAGTTTTTAAGGAGATAAAACCCCCGGCATCTCCCATGAATAGACTGCACCCCACACACACTTGCTATTTAAGTATTCTGACGCCAACATCATATAACAATGGGTAATGACATTACTCAAGCGTACCTATTTGACAATGTTGTCTGTTCTCAAAGTTGAAATATTTTGTCAGCGAGAGAGTGCTTTCAGACAAATAGATTATTAATTTACAGTATTTAACTAATTTAATTTAATTTGGCTTTGTGCCATTTCAAGGTTATTCTTGGCATGTTAAGATTCAAACAAAAGAGCACTGATTGTATACCTGAAAATCTCTCAGGCTCTTATCTGCACAAAAGTCTTTCAGTGTATTTATTCAACCTGCTTTTTCTCATTTCTAGAATACTTTTTTTTAGACTTAAAATCTTTAGTTTTATACACAGGCCAGGCATATTTGTTTCAACCAGAGGATAAGTTGTGGATAGCAGTTAGAGTTGAAGGATTTTATCTTGGTGGGGAAGACAGCAAAAGTCAAAGTGAGATAAGTTGATCCTTCCAGTAGAACAAGATGGTTTGGGATTATCTGATTTGAAGGGAGTATTTCAGAGCTACACAGTTAAGGCTCCTATACATAGCACAAGCAGAAAGCTATAATGCAAAGTGGAAAAGGATGATGATGAAGCAGAGGGGAAGCTCAAAAAACAAGGAGTGACTGGGATTTTGTTTGCAGATCCTTAAGGAGAATAACAATAACCAATGCAGAACATGATATTCATAAAGTAGCAGAAAGTATTCTAAGAACTAAGCCATCACAAGGATGGAAAAAGGTGATTCTGCTGATAGGGATGGCTGCAGTTAGGGGTACAGAAAATAGGCAAGTAGGGGCTGGAATTTACTGGAAAAAAACCGGCAAAGGAACCAAGGTGTTGGTAGTATATAATTAGAGAAGGAAAGGTAATAGAATGGGAAGAAGCCAAGAAGACATTTGGACTGCAGGCTAGAGATTGCCTTCCATATCTAGGATTGATATCAGAGTATAGGCAAAGAGAAGTAAATAGGGGACCCTAAGCAAAATACCAGCAGTGGTACAGCTTCTAGTAGTATCTAGAACAAACACCACTGTTAAAAAAGGAATAATTAGTAGGGCATATAAAATATTGCATAATAGCAAACAGGAATCAATCAGAGGAGTTGAGAAAGGATTGTGAAGAGAGACTTGATAAGCAATTCATATACAAACAATGAGGCTATATATGTGTGGCTCCCAAATATGCAACAAAGTCTAGAAGATTTAGGATGTTTGCTTGGAAGTGTTTGCATAGGTATTTTTATACTGCAAGCAGACTCCAAAGAATTTTTCCTCAGGGAGATTGGAAATGTTGGAGATGTGATGGAGAAGAAAGAGGTAATGAGTTGGCATACTTTAAAAGTTACCTGCAAACTACTCTATAAGAAGTATTGGATGAGCAAATTGGGGTAAATAAGGAAATTATTTTTTTGAGCTGTGTTAGAGTTGAAATTGCCTAGACATGGTAAGGCCTTGCTGAGTTTAATTGTGGTGGCTGCCAAAAGAGCAATTACTACAAAACGGAAATCAACTTCTAAGCCAGCTGTACTAGAAGTGTTGAATATAGTAAAAGATAAAACAACTGGAAGTGGGATCTTTGGAAAAGGGTAGGAGCAAATTACATAGAAAAAAAAAGAGAATTATGGGAACAATACATGCAGAATAATGTCTTGGAGAAGGAACAAGGTTTAAAGGAGGGCAAGAATTGAATGAGCATTGTAATGTTTGACTGACGGTGACTGGATAGAAATGATGTATAAAGTTTACAACTGAACATATGTCAGTGTGGCTTGTTTTCATTTATATAAATGTATGATTGCCTGTATCGTAAGTGATAATTTAATAAAGGTGTTTCTTGTTTAAAAACAAAAGAAGCATGTTGACATATGCAAAGACCATATTCAAACTTCCATGTTATTTAGCACGGAGTTAAACTTAACTTTTTTCTTTGTCATTGTCAATGTTAAACTGAACTCTGACAGAATTTTAGATACAGTTTATAGAGTGTCACCTTCTGTTCTTTAATGTACTAACAGCATTGTAAATGTATTTGTAAGTTTTGTGTTACTATGTTCCTAGGTGTGTACTAGGATAACAACCACAAGGACCTTTTTAAGCCTAGCCATGCATCTGAAATCTCTGACAAGTTCTGGTACCCTACATAATTGTAAGCAGGGTCTTGGGAGGTGAAACATTTACAAACAGGGGCCTGGGAGATGAAACATAATGATTACATTTTACTTCGTGTACTGTTATTTAACTGTGTTTTTTTACCGTTTTGAATAATGTCTAACTGGGTCACCACTCTTGAGACATCTGCTCTGCTCGTTGAGTTATTACGTATAGACAGATGTAATTATATACAACCAAGGTATAAAACTTCGTCAAAAACACAGTGTGCATAGCCAGTTCTTCCCAGTAAAAAAGATTTTGTTCATGGTGTCTTAGTTTCTGGGTATCAGCCGTACCAGTAGCTGAATTTTGATAATGAGTTTCACTCAGAGCCAGGTTATTGGGATTTACAGCAGACTGGACTATTTTGACCCTACTAACCAACTTGTAGTAATGCTTGACCTTTTGGTAGACGGTAGAAGAATAACAATATAGTCTCAGTAGTGTGCGTGCGTGCGTGTGTGTGTGTGCGCGTGTGTGTGGCATGCATGTGTGTGCATGCGTGTGTTCTTATGTTTATTGGCCCTGTTATAGCACTTTCCCACATTCTTTTACTTTTGTAGCAGTCAAATTAATACTTTGGCCCCAGATTTTTTTTTTTGTTATGAAAAGGATATAGAAATACTACAATTAGACATGGTGTGCACATTGTATACAGTCCTCATTACAGCATGCATCAAGGTTTATACAAAACTTTATTGGTTTACCAGAAGGTATGTTTATTTTAACTGTTTTTTGTTTGTTGCTGTTGTTTTTAGATTCTACAAACTCCAGTGAAAATATGTACACGATGATGAACCCAATAGGACCAGGAGGAAACAGGCCGAATGTAAGTGTTTGCCATTTTGTCAAGCTTTTTGTATGGTTCAGTGAGCAGCAGTCCACAGAGATCAATCAGTAAGTTCATAGAGCAGATAAAAGGTACTTAAACCGTGGAGGTGCATGCCAGTAAAGAAACCACAAATGTAAACAGAAAATAACAAGAGTTACAGCAGCAACATTTTGTTTTACAGATTGGCTCAACGAAGAAGCAGCACCTCCTTAAATAAGTACCCTTCCTCAGGGGAAATACTGCTGGAAATTTTTCCAGTCATAGATGTTATAACATCCAACCATTACGAATTTGTTTATTTTAAAAATTTATTTGGATTATTTACATGCTTTAAGTACTAAGCATTTGGTAAGTTAGAAACAAAAGTAGACTGATGTGGCAGAATTATAACATAAGTGGTAAAACAAGTTTATAAGTAAGTGTTTTTAAAATTAATTAGCAAATGTTAAAGCTTAAACAAAGCTCCTTGGTGGTCCTGCAATAAAAGACGAAACTTTAAGGACCTTCTAGAAGAGACTTACAAATCACACACCTGAATCAGGGAAGGTAGCCAGTTCAAGAGGACATTTTGCAAGATGTTTCAGGACAGAATCTCTGTACAGTCCAAAACCACTTACCTGATCTCCTGAGGGACCTGACCGGAGAGTAGAAACCACCAGTTCTCTCCCAGATCATGTAGGGCCTAATATACAATAATATTGCATGTCTGGAACATTGTGGAATTTTGCATCTGCTGCTGTTGCATCAGATCGCTGTCTGATAGCCCAAGGTGAGGGGTATTGCAATGGTCAGACAGGAATGCATGCCTCATCATAGTAAGATATGCTGATGCAGTAAGGTTCCAGATCCAGGCAGTGTTCTTAAAATATAGAAATATGATGTTTTGATGACAGCAGGCACCTGGTCTTTTAGTGCGAGTCTGTCATCAGGAATTTATCTCAATTCATGTTCCTGTGATACAAATTCCAGTCTGTTTTCCTGTATCTAATAAGGACTTCTGTAATTTCCCATTATACAATTTCCCAAAGCTGGACATACAGTGTACACTGTCCAGCTCCTGAGACTATCATCGCAGAAATGTAAACAAAACAAATGTAAGTAGTGTTTCATAGAAAATTGTGCCTTCTGTGCACTCCTCAATAAGGGAGCTGCACTGCCTTTACATTCTCTAAATATAGTACTTTGAGGTCATAACCACCTGGAGGAAAAGGACAAGCTACATTTGCTTTTTGTCCAAGGTGGTGTGACCTTGGAGCTATTATATTTAGTGATTAGTTGTGGAGCTGGAGCCCCTATATTAGAGGATTCAGTGCAGCTAAATTTGTTTTCTTGCTCCTTTTCATATCATATGCCATGATGGTATACTGGATGGTATAAAGCTGGTCTATGAAATGCAGGTTGTGGTAAGAATGGGTTGGTAAGCTAGAGCAGATCCATTTTATACTTGGAGAATGAAACTTTGTCCAACAAGTAATGGCCTAAACCAGATTGCTTCAGTTTGTTATGGAGTGAACTTCAGATATTTTTCTGACATCCACTTAAGGATAGACTCAAAACTGTCTTAAGAAATGATAGTCTGGCAGAGACTCCTGAGTATTGGAGAGAGAGAGAGAGAGAAAGCTGTGTAGGATTCCTACCTTGTTTCAGTAGCTGCTGACCACTACCAAACAATAGTCAGGAGGTGCTTAACAAAAGCTTGTTAAGAACCTTTCTGATGTCAGAAAGGTGCTTAACAAGCCAGCCTTTTTATCAGACTTTGGAGAATAATTACAATGGTCCATGCATCACTAGTTTCTTAGGATTGCAGACCGGATCGTAATATGAAGTCTTATATTGTATCAATTTCAAACTTAGAAAAACACCAGGGCTGTTATTGAAAAAGGGCCCTTGTATGGTAGCAAAAAGGGACTCTACTCATCTGATATGTTGTTAACTTGTCACAGAAGAAAAGAACAATGCTGTATTGGATGGGCTATACGTTGTCTACAAAATCAATTTGGACTGTATTCCTTATAGTAAACAGATAAAGCAGACAGCCAGAATAAGAATGGTAATCTCTAAGTTTCCAGGTTGACCAGTAGATTTTGATGTCCTTTTATTCAGTGTTACAGTATTCTTTATATATGGGGTTGTATTCCGCTATCAACCTGATGTCCGGCTTGTATGTAAAAGCTTCAGGCTACTGCCTGTATGTAGGACATCACACGTAGGCAAAGGGAATGTCAGCCATAAAAGGGACGTTCGCACGTACAGTCCTCCGATTTTTTTCGCCACCATTCGGAAAGGTTGACTCATATGTTTGGTCTGCCATTAGAATCTGTGTTTAGTTCCTCAGCTTCAGATAAGTACCCCGTTGGGGATTTATTTGCTTGCTTATGCCTTTTGTTATTGTTAATGTCATCCAGAAAGGGCAAGTGTAGATGTGGAAGGCAAATTCCACATAAGGATAGTCATGAGCTCTGTTTGTTTTGTTTAGGGCCTACCCATGACTATTGGTCCTGTTGTGTCTGTCAGGCCATCGTCTCTAAAACCTTGTGTAGTCATCTGTCTGCTTTAAAGTTATGTCTTGAAAATCAGAGGAGAAAATGTCTGGCTAGGGAATTGATGGAGAGTTCCGCGAGTTCCTCTGAGCTCTAGGTGAAGAGGAAGGTGGGCAAAGCTACGCCTGAATCCTCTTCGGCTGTGCCTTCTCTTTCTGATGGTACCCCTTGAGGTTGGTGAAAATCCAGTGGTACAGTCGGAGGTAGGATCCATCTCTTTGGCGGGAACCACATTGGAGGCCATCAGGAGTGTGGATCCGAGCACATCCGAGGCCATGCAGACATCTGGTTTGGACGATTTGGGGGAACCATGGCTACTTATTTCTGAGGACTTGGGAACTGCTCCAGTTTCCTTGCAACAGGAAACTTTGGCTGTTTGGCCCATGTCAGGCCTTGCTCCTGCTTTAGAGAGACCTGATAAAAAGAACAAAAAGACTAAATATTCTGCAGTACCTTTTACCCCTACGTCGGGCTGGGAAGTTTTCTCTCAAGGTCTTAAGGCCTTGAATGGCCCTCAGGCCTCCAACTTTGGCTTCTCGTATGTCTGGCCCTGCCTTCTCCTCTTCCCTTGTGCTGCTGTCGGGTCTGCAGGAGTCTTTCTTCTGCTATCCCTGCACAGGATTCTGACTCAGAGGGGTCTTCCTCAGATGAAGACTCCTTAGCATATTCCACCCGGATACCTTCCCCCTTGGAATATGCTTCCCAGAGGAAGAGTCTAGTGCTGGAGATTCACCCATGGAAGATCTCTCTTTTGGGGAGACAGTCAATAAGATGAGGGGATTCTTTAATTGGGATTCTTCTCAAATTTCAGAGGAACAAAAGAGATGCTGTGACTTGTTTCAGGTGGAGGCCCCTGCACCTGCAGTGGTCCCTCCAGTGCTTCCAGCCTTCTTTGATGCCTTTGCTTCATCTTCCAAGACCCCAGATTCAGAGGCACCAGCTTCTAAAATACCTGACTGTTTCTATAAGGTTCCTGAGGATTGCAAATTTCTTTTTAAATGTCCTTCAGATGAGCCAGCAGTAGTTACTATCACTTATGACAAATCCTCACAGGTTGTCCCCTCTACAAATCTACTTCCTTCAGACAAAGAAAATTAAATTTTTGAGAGGTCAGGTAAGAAGGTCTACACTTCTTCAACTCTTGAAATCATGGCCATTAATTAGCAGACTCGTATGTATGGGTATTCTCTAGCTTTGCTCTCCCAGACTTCTCAGGCTCTGTCTCAGCTGCCAGATTCAGAAGCTAAGTCCCTGGCACTTTCTCTTTTAGCTGCATCCTCATGGGTTTCTAGGAATTCCATTAAATGCAGCTATGATGCCGTAGAAGCTTCCTCCAGGTCTGCGACTTCTGCTTCTGTTCTTGGGGGATGCTCTTGGCTGCGTCTACAGGCTCTTCCAGATAAAATCAGGGCAAAACTGCTTGATGCTCCATTGGATAATTCTGCTCTGTTTGGAAAAGCTGCTGCAGAACTCTTTAAGATTCACAAAGAAAAAGGCAAGGAGCTCCAGGATTTAAAGCACTTGCTAGTTGCTCCAGTTCCTAAATTTCATAGGAACTTCCCTGCTAAAACTCCTTTTTTTAGAAAACCTTTCAGGTCTTCCTCTTCTTCAGCTCCGTCAGGTTCTAGGCCACATAAATCTGTTAGGAGACTGCCTCAGTCAAAAACTGTTACTTCTTCTCCTTCCCCTCAGCAGCCCTTTCAGTCCAGACCAGACTCTCTGTGACATCCACCCCCAACTTTCAAGTCATACCCCTCTGTCTCTTCACCTTTTCTTTCCCTTTCAGCCAGGATGGAGATCACTCAGGACTCCTTGGTGATGTCCATTATTCAAGACGGCTATTTCATGACTTGGAAGTCTCCCCCCTCTCCCTTCAGAGTATTCCTCAGCCACCGTCAGACCAACTACATCTGTTTCCTCAGCTTTCTCTAGAAGGCAGCATTCAACCAGTCCCTTCAGATCAGCAAGGCAGGGGATTTTATTCCAGGATGTCCCTGGTTCCAAGAAAAGAGGGTCCTTAGAGACCCATTCTGGATCTCTCAAAGTTGAATACCTTCCTGGTTGTGTCTTCTTTCAGGATGCTGGCCCTACAGTCTCTTCTCCCTCTTGTGCCTCCTCAAGCCTTCTTAGCTTCACTGGATCTAAAGGATGCTTACCTACATATCCCTATTCACCCTCCCTTCAGGTAATTTTTAATGTTTCTCTGTGGGTCCTTGGCACTTTCAGTTCTCTGTCTTCCCTTTTGGTCTTTCTACTGCTCCAAGGGTTTTCACAAAGTGTCTAGCCCCAGCTATTGCTTTCTTAAGACTGAAAGGTCTTCAAGTTTACCCTTACCTGGACAACCTGCTTTTTCTGCCTAGCAGTCCAGATCTTCTGCTCCAACACCTGGATTTAGCTATTCCCTTTCTACAAGGCTTGGAGTTCCAATGAATTTCAAAAAATCTACTCTTTCATTTTTCTGGGGTGCAGGCTCAGACAGGTTCAGAACAGATTTGACGATGGCATTTCTTCCTTCAGAGAAAGCTCTTTCTCAGAGTTCATGACATCTCTTCTACCTCTTCCTTCCATCACTGCCAGGGAGTTCCTCAGAATTCTTGGGTTCATGGCCTCTGCAATCCCCATGTTGCCGTTTGCAAAACTTCACATGAGGAAGTTCCAGTGGTTTCTGAAAACTGTCTGGTCCCAGCATGCTCATCCCTTGCAGACTGTCATTCCTCTTCTTCCATGCTTTAAAAAAGAGCTGGGGTGGTGGATGCAGCAACTCAGTCAGAATCCTGGTTTACCTCTTCAAATCCCTCAACTAGTACAGGAACTTTATACAGATGACTGAAGTTTAGTTTGGGAAGCAATCTTCACTTCCATAAAGGTTCAGGGACAATGTCTCACCTGTTCAGAGGAGAGAGCACATAAATGTCAGGGAAATGAGGGCTTTGACTCTAGCCTTACAGGCATTGCATCCTCTGCTTCTACCAGGACTCCTCAATATTCTCACAGACAGTACTACAGTCCTTTGGTACATAAGCAGGAGGGTACAAAATCTCATCTTCTTTGTTGCCTAGCAATCAAAGGGTGGGAGTTGGCTATTCACTACAAAGTCTCACTGCATGCAGTGTACCTTCCCTCTTCTCAAAACTCAGTGGCAGACACATTGAGCAGATCCATGACACCATACCATGAGTGGATGCTTCACAGGGATGTGTTCCTGGATCTTGTTCACTAGTGGAGTACTCCAGACATGGATTTATTTGCCTCCCCTCAGAACAGACAATTTCCTCTTTTCTGTGCCAGAGTCCCTAACCCTCAGCCTTGGAAGGGTGGACACCCTATCATTTTCATGGAAGGGGATGTTTCTTTATGTATTCCCCTCTTCCCTTTGATTCAGAAATTCCTGTTGAAACTTTTACAGGAGAAACCAAAATCTTGTTAGTGACTCCCTTTTGGCCAAAACAGCATTGGTTCCTTCATCTTCTGCAATTAGCCAAGGGCCATCACTACAGATTACCTCACCGGATGGACCTACTCACTCAGGACAAGGATCATTGATTCAGGAACACTTGTTAGCTCTTCACCTGACCTTGTGGGTGATCAACTTTTGATTCCTTTTAGGCACCTTTTCTCTAAGGATGTGCTTTGGGTTTTGCAGGAGGTCAGGAAACCCACTACTAGGAAATCTTACATTTCCAAATGGACAAGATTTTCTGTATGGTGCTGAAAAGGAAAAAGGGACCCCCTTCCTGGCAGATATTCCTTTGGTGTTATCTTACCTGTGTGAGTTACTCAATAGTGGTCATGTTCTTCTATCAAGGTCCACTGCTCTTCCTGGTCTTCCTTTAACTCCTCCCATTGGTTGCCAGGCTGACAGTTAAATTTTTCTTAAAAGGTGTCCTTCACATCAGTCCTCACAGGAAACCAATTCCTACTCCTTGGGATCTTAATTTTGTCCTGGAGAAGTTGAGTCAGGCCATTTTTGAACCAGCAGCCTCAGCTTCTTTGAAATGTTGTATGTTAAAAACAGTGCTTCTGGTAGCCATTACCTCTGCCAGAAGGGTTTTTGAGATCCAGGCATTAATGCTTTCACCACCTTTCCCAGTCTTCCATAAGGACAGGATTTCTTTGAGAACTGATCAGTCTCTTATGCCTAAAGTGGTCAATGATTTTTCCTTAAATCAAACTTTCCAACTACCTACTTTTTCCCAATCACCACAATCTCCTACTGAGAGAATTAGGTGTTCCCTAGATGTGCATAGACAGCTGAGATTCTATCTTGATAAAACTAAGTCCATCAGGAAATCGGATAGATTTTTCATGTCTTTTCATCCCAGGGCTCTGGGTTTGCCTGTTTCTAAGCAAACTATCTTTTCCTGGATTTCTAAAGCCATTCTGTTTTGTTATCAGTTTCATGGGAAATCATTACCCTCTTCTGTAAAAGCTCATACCACTAGATCTGTTGCATCCTCAGAGGCTTTCTTCAAGAGTTTGGATACCCAATCTATTCTGGAAGCTGCCACTTCATCATCTGTTCATACCTTTACAAGAGATTACAAGCTGAATAATACTGCCAGGGCCAGAGCAAATTTTGCCAGAGCAATCCTGCATGGATTTCTGGAAATTGTTTCTGCCTAATTTCTCTCTGTTTCATCCCCCTCCCTGGGTTCTTTTTCAGCTTTGGCACTCTCCCATATGTAAAGAATACTGCGACATTGAACAGAAAGATATAGAAGAGTTGTGTAAAATCTTACCATAACCATAGCTGTCTTTCTCTTCTATGTTTCAGTATTCTATCCAACCTGCCTTCCTCCTACATCTTGCTCTTTATTTGGATGACTGTCCTTTGGGCCTCCTTTTGGAGTTTCCTCATGGGGCTACTTTATTCTGAAGATTGTACGTGCAGACGTCCCTTTTATGGCTGACATTCCCTGAGCCTATGTGCGACGTCCCACTTACAGGCAGTAGCTTGAAGCTTTTGTATACAAGCCAGACGTTGGGTCGATAGTGGAATACAACCCCATATGTAAAGAATACAGCAACATAGAAGAGAAGGACATCTATGGTTATGGTAAGATTTTACACAACTATTCTTTCTCACTACACAACTTCATTCTCATTTGTTGTTGCACAGTCAGGTAGGACCACATGGTTTTAGTTTTATGTATTTTATGGGGTGTTTTTATAGTCTTTGTTTCTTGGGAACCCCATCACCATGGACTTAAACAGTCCTGCTTTTGTAACTCATTAATGGGCATCATGGTTGGTGAATATGTATTTAAAACTTGAAGATTTAGTAAAATAGTGGCAGGAAAAATTAAGCCGCTGTGCTAAAAAGCTTCAACCTGTATTCCTTGGTTTTATTCTGTCTGTCTTACATTCTGTTACCATCCGTCTCAGTCTCCAGTGTATAATTACGAGTAGGTAAAAGAGATTAGTGTTCCCAGGTTGCTTCTGCAAAGAGACGCTTGTTCCTAGTGGGTTCACTCCAATAACAAATTAATTAAAACTCGGTAGAAGGAGGAACAAAGGATGACACCAGTGAGCTACACAAGTAATATTTCTAAGGGTTTGATTCTTACATCCTCCATTTTGTCACTTTTGGGGAAGTCACTAGCTGTGTAGTTTTAAAATGTTGTGCCATCCTTGAAAATGGAGACACTTATTTCTAGCAGGCTGTACATTTTTAGCATGTTGAGAATATAAAATCGTGAAAGTCAGAAGAAAACAGGATGAAGCACTTCAAGAACAGTTAAACCTCCATTATGCATCACCAGAAAAGAAAAGAAAAACTACACGTTATTAAACCGTCACAGTTGCTTCTATTTTCCTTGATGGTATCACCCATACCTGTGCTACCTAGATATGTGAAAAATGCAAATTTCAGGCAATTCAAATGTTTCTCTACATTTATCCACAATTGTTCATCTGCACAAAATATGCAGTGCTTCAGAAACTGTGTAAGGCATTTGGATTTGTGTGCATATCGCTTATAGGGTCATAGGAAGTTACTGGGCTATTGGGCTTGAGGCCTTTACAAGCCTAACCAAGAATTTAGCCCATGTTTCAACAAGTCAGCACCCTATGCCACTGTCCAGCAGGGATACAGGTGGAATCCCAGGGGTGTATTTTCTGTTCCTCATCCAGTTATCCAGGTTGTTCTTAAAAAGTTTAATGAGGTACTCTGCTTTACATGGAGAGGGAGTCTGTTCAAATAACATGATAGGGATACATCCATCTGTTGGCCTTGGCAAGCCTTCTGTCTAAGTCACTGGGTTTAAGGACAGACTTTTGATATTGTGCGGCCATTCTGACATGGAGGGGCTGAATATGTGTGAAAATTGTCTTTCAGTCAAGGTCCAGAGAGGGAGGTAAATTAAGAAGATGCAACACTGCAGCATATGTTGGATATACAAATGCATGAACTTGTGTGCATTATAATGATGTCATTCTGTGTATGTGACCTCATAGCTTCCAAGTGTATAAGATGCCCATGTGTCATTAGCCAATTTTAGGCACCCTGATATCCACCTGACTTGGTGATGAAAATGACTTCTGGTGCTAGAGTCCTGAGTCTAGAGGCACCAAGAGAAGCTTAATGCTGGGGGGTATGTAATCCTGGGAGGGATAGATTTACAAGGTTAGTTAATGATGATGGGTGGGCATACTACATTGGCAGAGGGGTTTCTAGGCCATAGAAGGGTAAACTGAAGCAAAAATACTTCAGTAAAACAGAATGTGCTGATTTATATAATGCAATGAGGTGTTGCCAACAAAAAAAAAAAACTGTCTTGTGAGCAAATCAGCACCACCCAGCTAATACAAACTGTATAGTGTTCATGTAACAATGTCATTAGAACCCCCCCCAACTGCAGTATTGCAGTTGTTGACGTCACTGACACACACCCTTCACTCCCATGCACAGTACTGGGTAAAGATGAAAGGAAAACCGCATCAGAGAACCATGAGGTTGGCTGAATTTCACATCATTTCCCCCTATCTTCTGGGCTGTGCTAATTGGGCAGTTCTCACCCAGTTACTGAAAAATGGAAAGGATGCAAAAGCCCGATGAACTGCCAAGTTACTATGCAGTCACAATTGTGGCATTTGCACGTGCTATTTTCAGTGGTGGCTGGTGAATTCAAATCAAATTGTGGCTGCAGGAGACAGCTAAATGGGTTGGGCCAACAAGAAAGGGGCAGAACTGTTTTACAGTGGGATCAACCCTGACAATGCTTCCAGGATTAAAATAATAGATTTGTGTTAGTTTCATTTTTGCTTACCTCCCATACACATTATTCTTGCAAAGCCTGAATTATAACAGTAAACGGCAAGGCCAGTCATTTCATTCTCATACTGACGTAGCCGCCATCCCAGTACCTGGTTTGAACCTAGAAAGTAAAAAAAAAATGAAGGGGAAAAAAGACAATTACATTACTGTATTGCTTTCAGATAAACATTAGCCAAAGGTCAGCGCTTGTACTCGCTCCATCTCACTGTACCAAAATGCACAGTAGTCCTGCAAAGGCAGACTTACAACAGTAAATAGTAGGGCCACTCATTCACTTACAAACAGCCCCATATACCCGTTACCTACCTAAAATAGGTGGTTTGGCCTTACCAGCATCAGTAATAATGTTTTCATTAATGTAGTGAACTGATGCATGCAAATAGTCAGAGTTTGCATTCTGTCTTGTTTCACCCAAATACACATTAGTCCTGTAAAGCCAGAATTATTACACCAAAGTAACAGTGCCAAACATTTCATCCACAAACAGCCGTCATATCAATTATGGACCTACAGTATCTGCTTTGACCCTGCCAGGATTAAAATGAAAATAGCAGTGATTGCATTACTTTACTCTGTTGCACAGAAACAGTAGTCACAGGCTTGCATGACAGCTGACTTTAGCCAAATGTACATTAATCCTGCAAAGGAACAATTATAACAGTAAACACCAAGGCCAGTCAACTAATTTCATTCACAAACACCCCCCATTACCTAACTAAAGTAGCTGCTTTTTACCCGGTCAGGATTAAAGTAGAAATAATAGTAACAGTTGGGTTGCATAATTGCATTACTTTCACTCTGTGGACAGAAACATTAGTTGCACCTTGTGTGTGCCAACAAAATACACATTTCATTTTATTTATTTTACTTTTGTTTACCTGGGTTTCTGCAACTGGCTTTAGTCGAAAAAAAACTTTTCAGCATACGTCCAGGGAGAAAAGCTCCCACATATTTGAAACATTTTTAAACAAACATTCAGTATATACATAAACAGATATGAAATAACATGCATTAAGAATTACTTTTATTTTTATTTATTTAACATTTGTTAACTGGGAAAGTCCGACTTGGAATGAAGCCAATTTTCAGCAGAGGCACGGGGAGAAACGCTCCAGACGCATGTCTTTCTAACGTGGGAGGAAACCGGAGCATCCAGAGGAAACCCACACGAACGCAGGGAGGACATGCAGACTCCGCACAGAAGGCACCCCAGCCGAGAATTGAACCGGAGAACCTCTTGCTGTGAGATGATCACGCTACCGCTGCACCACTGCACCGTTCATTAATGTAACTGTGCTCTTTTATTTCCTTTTACTGTCTGTACTTATAAACTTGCTAAGTATTTTACTTTTTTGTCTGTACTTTAAGATGAATCTATTACAGTTTTGCAAAGCTGGAATTACAACAACAGTAAACTATTAGGGCCAGTTGTTTCTTTCACATATATCTCCAATCTCCACTACCCACAATATCTGATTTGATCTTGTGAGATTAAAAATCAGAAACAACAACAAAAATAAGACGACAGTGTCATTAAGGTAGGTATTCTTTTTTTTCACATAAACAATACTCAGAGTTCAGAGCTTGTGGTTAATCTTATTTCACTCAAATGCACTTTACTGTTGTAAAGCAAGCCAGAACTGCAGTCATTCCGTTCACATATAGGCATTGCGCCCATCCCAACTGCCTACCCTGAGAGTCTGCTTTGAGCCTACAAGGTTTAAAATAATGAAAATAAAAGAGCACGGTTACATTAATATATTTCTTTCACATCACATAGCCAGGAACTTGCATGTGATCTTATTTCAGTCCACCCATACACACTTTACTCATGCAGTAGTAGAGTTTGTTTCAACAACAAAACATTGACAAACCATCCTAATGTATCTTGACTAACCCTGCAAAAAGGTATTAAGTTAATAAAAAAAATGTCATCCACAAAACCCTGAACACACTGCACACCTAGTATTTCTTTGACACCTGCCAGTCATCAACAGCCCTCAGAACACACAGACCACTAGAATCTGGTTCCTGGCAGCCTACTATGTAAAAAAAAAAAGAAAATTGTCCACAGTCCTCGAAACACATTGCCTTCCTATATCTGATTAGCCCTGCCAGGATATTATCTTAAAAAAAAAAAAGTCATCAACAGCCCCCAAAACACACAGAGCACTAGAATTTGGTTGACCCTGTCAGTGTATTATGTTAAATAAGAAAATCAGCAACAATCTAGTATCTGGTTAACCCTGAAAGGATATAGTGTAAAAAAAAGTCATCAACTGCCCCTAAAACACACAGGCCACTAGTATCTGGCTGACCCAGCCAGGAGAAAATGCAGAAAGTATCTGATTGTCCCTGCCAGGAAAAAAAATGAGAAATTACTTTACACACTAACCTGATCGCCGTCTGCCCACTCCCTCTACTCTCTCACGGTCTCCCTCGCAACTAAAGTGTGGGAAGAGAATGTGAGAGCAACAGGACTAAACAGCATCTGCATCATGTATGTGACAGGCTGCTGACTTCACATTCCCATCAATCAGCTTCCTATTTCTTGTGGTTAAAACTGCAATGACTTCTGGGCATCTTCATTGATGCCTGCAGTCTTCCCAATCAGGATTGTTTTTAAAACAGTCCAGAGACAAAAAAAGTTTTTTTTCCTTTTTTAAGCAGTACTTGAGCATGCATGCAGGCAGGCTACTCCAAGTTCTGCCTTGAACAACATTCGACTTTATACACTAGCTTGCAATTCAAACTGCTACTAGCGAGTAAAGTTTAATAATTACACTTTTTTTCTTTTCCCTGGGTCCTAATGCTTGCTAGATAGTACCCCCCCCCACTCCAGATAAGCTGTACTTTAATGTGTACAGTGAGAGCGCCTCCCAATGTCCTTGATTAGTATTCTAACTGTTCATAGGGCTTGTGTGATTGTGTTTTTAAGAGGGATTTTTTTGTGTTAACATTCATTCCACAGAAGAGTGGCCTGATACCATAAATGTGAGATGTCACAGCAGTTACCATACCATAAATAAACTGTGCTAAACAGTGTGCTTCAGCATTCTGCCTTTCTGTATTCTAATTCTTTGTTTTTTTTGCAGTTCCCGATGGGTCCGGGTCCTGACGGTCCAATGGGAGGAATGGGATCCATGGAGCCACATCATATGAATGGATCATTAGGTACCAGCTTGCTTTTTCCTGTAGTTTCCCAAATTAGTTTTTCTTCTGGCACAGGGATTGCATAACTCAGAAGACTAAGGGTTGTCACAACATTTGAGCTTCCTTGGTGCTGACGTCATTGTCACAACAAATTACTTGTTATCAGTACTAAGTCTCATCCTGTTTCAGAAATAGCTATATGCTATACCATTCTTTTAGCAGGAACAGTGTGGGCTGTATCACTCTTTCAGCAGAAACATTATGTGGCCAGCTACTGGTTAAGCTGTTCTAGAGCTGGTCATCATCATCTTTTTTCGGCTGTTCCCATTAGGGGTCACCACAGTGGATCATCTGTTGCCATTTCTTCCTGTCCTCAGCATCATGCTCTTTCACACCAACCGTCTGCATGTCCTCTCTCACCACATCCATAAACCTCATCTTAGGTCTTCCTGTTTTCCTCTTACCTGGCAGCTCCATCCTTAGCATCCTTTTCCCAATATACCCAGCATCCCTTCTCAGCACATGTCCAAACCAACGCAATCTCGCCTCTCTTGTTTTTTCTCCAAACTGTCCAACCTGAGCTGACCCTCTAATATACTGATTCCTAATCCTGTCCATCCTAGTAACACCCAGTGCAAATCTTAACATCTTTAACTCTGCCACATCCAGCTCCGACTTCTGCCTTTTCGACAATGCTAAGAAATGTCCGGACAAGACCAACCAGTAAATAGAAATAAGGCTCCAGGACCTGCTCGCGCTAATTGATTAGTAATTTTTAATGTGTGCAAAGATAAATATCCAGTACCCTTTTTATTTTTGTTAAACAACACACAACACCCAAAGCTAAAAACAATAAAAACAATGGTCACTAAACAAACACAAAATTTTGTCACTGTCCCAGCACATAAAGACATCGCCATCAATTAACATGATTTGCTGTCCACTGTCATGGTAACTAACCAACTTGCTTCTTGCTTGTCACACATAACCATGCAAGATAGCAGAGTGTATGTTTAAGTTGCGGGGGTTCAAAATCTGTTAATTCTAGTGTGTTTAAAGGCAAAGGACAAGTGGGCTAAAATGATAAAAATTAGATATCATATTTAAAATTATTAAAAATATTTAAGACAAACTGTGTGTATAACACTCACTGATTAAATGGACATAGTGTCCAAACAATATGGTAATTCCCTCGCTGGGGTAAAAACCAAGTCTAGTGTAACAAAAATAGTAGTAACCGTATGTTCATTTAAAATACTGTGATTGTTGGGGTATATGATGTTTAAATTTCAGGCAATGGCATCAAGTGAAAAAGCTATAATGTAGTACCCTTTCCATAGTGAAGTACCCTTTCAATATTGAAATACCCCCACCTGTACATTTAATCCACCAATGTGTTGACCAAGGTTCATTCTTATGACCGGTCTTATGGACCTTCGTCGTTAAATTTCTGCCCCTTCGTCCTGGTTTTTAGAAGGGTGGGTTATTAAGACAGAGTACTCCATACATCCGTACTACATTATAGCTTTTTCACTTGATGCCACAGTATTTTAAATGAACATACGGTTACTACTATTTTTTTGTCTTAAATATTTTTAATAATTTTAAATATACCCCTTACCTAAGAAGATGTTATGCTTATAGAATACTGTCTTAGTATTGCAATTTTTATGCCTTTAGACCACTGTCCTAACATTTTAAATTTTGGGAACCGCAGCAAATTAACAGCTTGACCTGTGTATGAAAAGCAAGCTCTGGTATGGTTAGTTACCATGACAACCACAATTAGGTAAACTAAATCATGTTAATTGATGGCGGGGCCTCTGGGCATGTGACAGTATTTAAATTTTGTGTCTGTATGAACCATTGTTTTTAGCTTCTGAAGAAGTTGGTGTGTATGTAAACCGACGAAAAGTGTACTGGATATTTATCGCGCTTTAAGCACATTAAATTAAATTACTTCAATTTTAGCGGAGCAGGGTCCTGGAGCCTTATTTCTATTTTCGACAATGCTACCGTCTCCAACCCATATAACATAGCTGGTCTCACTACCCTCTTGTAAACCTTCCCTTTCACTCTTATTGGTACCCGTCTGTCACAAGTCACTCCTGACACTCTTCTCCACCCATTCCACACTGCCTGTACTCTCTTCTTCACCTCTCTTCCACACTCACCATTACTCTGAACTGTTGATCCCAAGTACTTAAACTCATCCACCTTTACCAACTCTACTCCCTGCATCCTCATCATTCCTCTACACTCCCTCTCATTTACACACATATATTCTGTTTTAGCCCTGCTGACCTTCATTCCTCTCCTCTCTAAAGCATATCTCCACCTCTCCAGGGTCTCCTCAACCTGGTCCCTACTCTCACTACATATCACAATGTCATCTGCAAACATCATAGTCCACGGGGCCTCTTGTCTACTCTCATCTGTCAACCTGTCCATCACCACTGCAAATAAGAAAGGGCTCCGAGCTGATCCTCGATGTAAACCCACCTACACCTTAAACGTATCTGTCACTCCCATCACAGTCCTCACCAATGTCACACTACCCTTGTACATATCCTGTACCACTCTTACATACTTCTCTGTCACTCCTGACTTCCTCATACAATACCACAACTCCTCTCTAGGCACCCTGTCATATGCTTTCTATAAGTCCACAAAGACACAATGCAACTCCTTCTGACCTTTTCTGTATTTCTCCAACAACACTCTCAGAGCAAATATTGCATCTGTAGTGCTCTTTCCTGGCATGAAACCATACTGCTGATCATTAGTCATCACCTCCCTTCTTAACCTAGCTTCCACTACTCTTTCCCATAACTTCAAGCTGTTACTGATCAATTTTATCCCTCTGTAGTTACTGCAGCTCTGCACATCACTCTTATTCTTAAAGATAGGTACCAAAACACTTTTTCTCCACTCCTCAGGCATCCTCTGACTTTCCAAAATTTCATTAAACAATCTGGTTAAAAATTCCACTGCCATTTCTCCTAAGCACCTGCATGCTTCCACTGGTATATCATCTGGGCCAACAGCCTTTCCATTCTTCATCCTCTTCATAGCTGTACTTACTTCCTCCTTGCTAATCTGCTTCACTTCCTGATTCACTATCCCCACATCATCCAACCTTCTCTCTCTCTCATTCTCTTCATTCATCAGCCCTTCAAAGTACTCTTTCCATCTACTCAACACACTCTCCTCACTTGTGAGTATGTTTCCCTCACTGTCCTTTATCACCCTTACCTGCTGCACATCTTTCCCAGCTCTGTCCCTCTGTCTAGCCAATCGGTACAGGTCCTTTTCTCCCTCTTTTTAGTGTCCAATCTCTCATACAACTCTCTATATGCCTTATCCTTAGCCTTCGCCACCTCTCTCTTTGCCATGCGCCTCATCTCCTTATACTCATGTCTACTTTCTTCATCTCTTTGATAATCCCACTTCTTCTTCGCCAGCCTCTTCCTCTGTATACTCTCCTGTACTTCCTCATTCCACCACCATGTCTCCTTGTCCTCCTTCCTCTGTCCAGATGTCACACCAAGCACCTTCCTAGCAGTCTCCCTTACTAGCTCTGCTGTAGTTACCCAGCTATTTGGTAACTCTTCATTTCCTCCCAGTGCCTGTCTTAACTCTTCCCTGAACTCCACCTCACAATCACCCTTTTGTAACTTCCACCATTTAATCCTTGGCACTGCTTTCACACTCCTCCTCCGCTTCTTGATCACCAGAATCATCCTGCAGACCACCATTCTATGCTGCTTAACTACACTTTCCTCAGTCACCACTTTACAGTCTCCAATGTCCTTCAGACTGGCCCTCCTACATAGGATATAATCCACCTGTGTGCATCTTCCTCCACTCTTGTACATCACCATATGCTCCTCCCTCTTCTTAAAATACATATTCACCAAAGCCATGTCCATCCTTTTCGCAAAATCCACAATCATCTGACCTTCTGCATTCCTCTCCTTAACACCATACCTACCCATCACTTCCTCATCTTCTCTGTTCACTTCACCAACATGCCCATTGAAGTCCGCTCCAATCACTAGTCTCTCACCCTTAGGTACACTCACCACCACTTCATCCAACTCACTCCAAAATTTTTCTTTCTCATCCATTGCACACCCAAGTTGTGGAGCATATGCACTAACAACCTTCATCATTACACCATCAATTTCAAGCTTCATAAACATCACTCTATCAGACACTCTCTTTACCTCCAAAACACTCTTGGCATACTGTTCCGTTAGGATAACCCCTACCCCATTTCTTCTGCCATCCATACCATGATAGAACAATTTGAACCCGCCTCCTATACACTTGGCCTTACTTCCCTTCCATCTGATCTCTTGCACGCGCAATATATCAACCTTCCTTCTCTCCATCATATCAGCAGGCTCTCTCCCTATACCAGTCATACTGCCAACATTCAAAGTTCCTACCCTCACTACTACACTCCTAACCTTCCTCCTCTCTTCGGGCATGCCTTCCCCCTCTTCTTCTTTGGCCAACAGTAGCCCAATTTCCGCCAGCACCCTGTTGGCTAACAGTACTAGTGGCGGTCGTTGTTAACCTGGGCCTCGACTGATCCGGTATGTAATTATGAAAAGTTCTCCATCAGTAACTTTTGGCAGAGGTTTTACACCGGATGCCCTTCCTGACGCAACCCTCCCCATTTATCCGGGCTTGGGACCGGCACAAAGAAATGCACTGGCTTGTGCATCCCCAGTGGCTGGGTTAAGCTGTTCTAGAGCTGGTAAACTGGTTATTTTTTTTTTGCTGCAGAAATAGCATCTGAACATGGTGGAAGAAAGACTGTTGTGTTGGTAAGTAGTTGTTAAGCCCCTAGTAAATTGAACACACGCTTTAGGACTTCTACTCTTTGCCAGAAGTCAGAGAGGGGGGAAAAAAAACAAAATAGAGTTAATCATCTGCATTATACTAATTTACCATTTTTCCATTGAGTAAAGATTACTGTGTTAGCACTTTTTACCTTTAGAATGGTTGTATTCAGTGACTAGAATACTAGTTATCGATGTCCAAACAGATGAGCATTCAAACCTTAGATTTCTGAAGGCTGAATTTTGTGCTTGCCAGTTGCGGTTGTCTATAGAAAATTACTGTCTGTGTGGTTTGTTTTAGTGTGCTGGGGCTGTGTGTAGTCTTTTCCCCTTTTCCTTGCACTAGTCTGAATGTGGAGTTCGTCTGTATAAAGTCAAGTGGTAGGGGAGTCTTGCTTCAAAAAAAAAAAAACACTTTTTAAAGACAGTTTCTTCAAGTTCAGGGTTCAACTGATTGCTTTGTCTGTTTTGACTTTTGCCAACTTTTAACTCTGATAGTTAAAGGAAACATTGTGTGTACCTCTCACTCTAAATACCTTGCATAGTATTATCAAAGCTAATATATACCCTAAAAAGAACATGTGGACATGCACCATAATACTTTACAGTTACTTTTCTATAAATTAACTAAGCAGTATCATGATGATACGTCATAACCATGATGTGAGAAAAACATTTTACTCTCAAAAATGTAGTAATGTGGTTGGCTGCTGAACTTTTCGGCAAGGTGTAACTAGTGCAACAACTCTAGAACATTCATGACAGATGTTTAAATGCCTTCATATTCTCTTTCCACATGAACATTACGTAGGCCATATTTAACTATAGTACAGAATGAATATAAATAAATATTAACTTTCATTTTTATTGAATGCTTCACTTCCTTCATGCCCTTCAGTGAAACACCTTTAGTAGTTAGAAAAACTAAAGAAACAAAAGTGTAAAATAACAAGTGAGATCATCAGTAATCATAATTTTTAAAGAGCACTGTTATGATGGAGCCCATCTGATACCAGCTAGGATAAAAAGACCCCCTGTACTTAAGAAATGGGATTGAACAAGAGTGCCCAGTAGATTGCTCAAAAAGTCATTATGTGAATGCACATACATTTTTAAATAAATGGTATTGCATTATTGTTGGATGATGATTACTTCCATCCCCATTTGAAAGCTCAAAACCATTAGAACCGTTAATAAAAGTAAAAAATACATTGTAAAGAAGAGTAAATAGTGTGCTATATCTATGGCAGTTGTCCATACTTGTGGGTTATGATGGGATTTATGTTTGGTCAGTGTGTTTAGTAGTGTTACAAGTTTTTATGTATGCAGAGTAAAATAAATTACTTAAAATGTTAAACAACAAAGTTGGGTGAGTCTAGATGTTGTTTTACACACACTTCTCTGTTTGTACAAAAGACAGAGAAGGACCATGTTAAATTATTTCTGTATGGTCACTGACAGTATGGTTTTGAGCAGAAGCTGAGTAATAGCTATTTCACTGTATTGTTGAAAAGCCAAAGGAGGACACTGTATTATAGTCTGTCATGGTAAAACACTATAGAGAAAGCTAAAAAGATATTAAGTGGATTAAAATGTGCAATTGCAAAGCTTGCAAACAGAAAGCTGATTTTTGAAATTGTATTAAGTTTAGCATAGTGACATTAATGTTTGAGCTATGTAACAGTACCCTTTATTTATTCTAGGTAGTCTAAAGTAAACCAACATTAAAACATTTTAAGCCAATGGTATCAGAAAGATGAACAATATTTGATGTGAGTGAGAATGTAATTTTCTTTCTTTTTTTTTTTTTTTTCAGGTTCTGGTGATATGGACGGGTTGCCAAAGGTAATAACAGTTTTTATTTTCTTTTATATCTTCGTTATTGCAGTGTAACATTAAAAAAGTTAAGAATGTCTGGAGGGGGCATTCATCATTTTTAAGGGAACTCATGAAAGGCACGTTAAGCCCAGAGTCTTACTGTGTCATTATAACACGCCATCATCCCGGAGTACAAATTTGCATTCTAGTATTTTTGACGATGTTTTGTTTTTCTGACTTAATGTAGTAATTTTTCTTGTAGGAAATTGATTGCTTACTAAGTAGAACTTTCACTAACATAATAAATTATATTTTCTGTACTTTCATTATATGATAACGTGATGTATGAGTGTTTTATCAGCATTTGAAGTGGTGGGATACAAAAGGTTAATACAGAAGTGAGACAGTCTTGGAGAATGGTATAGATTGGTAACCTAGATAACTCTGACTGCCAAATGAAACAAACTGTAATGGTAAATTCTACTTGTAATGAAGAAGGGGTTTTCTTTGGAGGTCCTCTGGTGGTAATGGGAACAGTTTTCTTTCACGTTTGTATTAGTTGTGTTCCTACGGGACTCGCTGGAGAGGGACTGCAGCAGAATGTTTTTACAGAGGAAGAAACTGGACCTGGAAAAATTGCAGGAATTCTGTAATATACGGTGCCTTACTTTTAATGTAGAGTAATTCATTCATCAACAGTTTCTTTTATCTTAGAAAGAATGCTTCTGTTGTTTACTGAAGAGTCTTATGATGATTCAATAATTTAATCCATAACCCACAAATCCAACCATAAAAACAGCAGATGTTTCCATGCAGGAGAGCATCTCAATGGCTTTTTTTTCCCTTTTCTTCTACACACACAGTATTGTTTTGAGAATGAGGCATTTAAGACAGTTTTCATCAGGGCATACCACCACTTTATGGATGTTGTGGTATTTTTTTTAACCACCTTTATTGAATTATCACTTGTGATGCATTTACATTTATATAAAAAGCAATTGAACTGTATTAACAAGCTCACGTTTGCAAACATTATACTTTGCATATGTCTTTTCTTGTTTCTTGAGCTTCCACCTGTTTCATCATCCTTAGCTACCACACAAGAATCATTTTTAATCCATACTCCTCTAAGTACGTCGTTTTATTATTATTATGTCACCATAAGTATGGATATTGCTGAACCATTTCATATGTGAGCGCATAACTTACCACTGTTGCCTTTGTTTTAGCTTCATTAATTTTGTATCCAAAAAGGTTTTAAACTGTCTTAAAATGTTCCACAGCACTACAATGTCTCTTTCTGGTTTTGTCAGGTATAGGTTCATAGGTTGGTACTAGGCTATCGGCCCTAGGGCCTATACAAGCCTAGCCATAACAATTCCCTGAATATTTCTTCCCACAATGTTTAATTCCCTGGACCCCTGTCTAGCATCTGCAAATAGAGCCAGCTTTTTTGATTTACGTTTATATGTGCGTAGTGCACATATGTGAAACTGGATTGTGTGAAAGGACGTTTTCCAGTTTTCTTATAGATGGAAAAAAATGCATTGAATGTGCAATGAGCGAATGCACAGTGGCATTCACTCATTGCAGATTTGGCACTTTGGGTGCAGATTGCACTATTGTGTGGATCAGGAAATGGACCTTTTCCCACTGTAGTGCGATCTCAGAGTTAGAATATTAAAGTAGGGGGTGCAGGGGGGCTTGCCCCCCTGCATTACATTGTGTGTTCAACGGTGTTCAAAACTCAGCGAATCTGCTGTTTGATTTGCTGAGTTTTGAACTTCTGTGATGTTCAACATCCAGAATTCAGACTTTCGGTTCACCCAATGGGCCGATCGACAACATGATTTTAACATTTCAAAGGTAAACCACTTTTTTTGACTACCATATCAATTATATCCTTGAATTTCTGAGTCCCTTATTTTCTTTGGCAGTGGTTCTAAGTATAATGCAAATAACAAAGGGGAAAGAGGATACCCCTGCCTGGTTCCTCTCCTCAAGCAGAAATTATCAGAGAGGATCCCACCCACTATAATTTTTGCCTCCGATCCCTCATATAGTCTCCTAATCAACCTTATAATTTTTTCAGGAATTGCAAATGCTTCCATTGCCCTGCTCATAAAGTCCCAGCTTACTCTGTCAAATAATTTCTCTGCATCAAGACCCACCAACAACAATGGCATTTTCTTACTTTCTGCATCCCTCTGGAACATCATTGTTCTATTAATGTCAAGTATTTGCTTCCCTTCCACAGAACCACAGTGATCCATTTCCATCAATTTCGGCATTACTTTTACCATTCTTTTATAATCATGGTTTAGTATTGAAATGGGCCTGTATGAAGCTGGTTCTGATGAGTCTTTACCCTCTTTAGGTATTACAGCTACCACCGCTTTCTTATAGGATGTTGGTACTTCTCCTCCTCTTAAAATACTGTTAAACAAAACCTTCCAGATATATATCAGTTTTTCCCTCCTAGATTCCAAACTTCCACAGGAATACAACTGTTCCTGGGGACTTTCCTGTAGATTGGTTATCCATCACAATTTTTAATTCATCTCCTTCTATCCTAACCGTTAGTAATTGAGCCTCATCTACCTCTAACATTGGCATATCTAAATCTTCCATAAACATTTATGTTTGTATGTTTTCCAAAATATTTCTAATACCTCTACAGGATCTCCTGTTACCTTCTTTGTTATAGGCTCCCTAAGCTTGGCAACAGCCCTTTCTACTTTCTGTTGCCTAGTCGTTGTGCTAAAAGTTTTTGTGCTTTAGTATTATCACAAAACAGTTGCATAACACAATATTTCTAAACTTGTGTATATTATCGAGGTAATCCCTTATTTTCTGTTTAGCATTCTGCAGTTGATCCTCTTCTTGTTGTGTGTGATTCCCCCTATTCTGCAATATTTAACATTTGTCAGTCCCTCTAATTTTTGTTACTTCTTAACCATAGCTCCCTTTCTTTTATTTCCACCCTATTTTTAAACTTTACCTTAATTTTATCCTACTCCATAGCTATATTTTCAGAAGTAATTTCTATCCTCTCCAGTAACTCCTGAAAATTCTCCACTACCAATTCCTTAAATTCCTCTGTTTTCAGCAGTTATGTGGGAAAGTGCCAGTGTATCATTTTTATTTCATTACCCTGGGTTTTTATTTTACTTATTATTGGCACATGATCTGAAATAGGTATTGGGTACGTATCAAGACAATCAATTAAATGCACATGTTCCTATGAAATGCAAATTTAGTCTAGCCTAGCCCAGTTTTTATATCTTGGGGAATAATATGTAATTTCACTCCGAACTCCTGTTACTGAATTCATATCTTCCATGCCAGTTATTTTCATAAATGTCTTCAAATATCTACCCTCCTTTGTTATACTTTCCCTTAAGGGCCCGCCAGCCATATCTTCACTGCTGCAAATCAAATTCTAGTCCCCACCTATAAGTAATATTCCTTGTGAAAACTGATTATTTGTCCTTGCATTTTCTTAAGCTCCATTATAGCAGTTGTAGGTGGAATATAAATACATGCCAGTGTAATCCTCTTCCCTTGCCAGTAGCCCCCTTAATCTGCCATTATTATCTTTTTCATCTTCTTCTATCACTAATGGAGCTCCTCTTGCAATTAATGTAAGTACTACTGTTTTCCTTTGTCCTAGATATTCCACAGAGTAACCATCCTAAAAACCTTTCTTTGTAAAATTCTGTTTGGTTCTTTCCACGTGCATCTCCTGTAACATAGCTATTTGCACTCTACATTTTTATATAGTTCAGTATTCTTTCCTTTTTGTATTTATCTGTGAGACCATTGACATTTAAAGACATTACAGAAAGCATCATTGTATTAAAAAGGTATTATTCCCACCTTTTATGTATAACACCTTTTTTGTTAAATGTCTAGTTCCAGCTTTTGTGTTACATGGATACACTGTTTGGCAGGTTGAATGTTTATGTAGTTTCTTGTTGTATCCACTTCAGCCTATGTCACATCTTACAAAACTTTTTGTTTTATTGAAAACCGTCAAAAATACAATACCTCCAAAACCAATTAATTTAATACTAACACACAAAACTGTGTACGTCTTCAAATATTGAAGTTTTACTCTCCTAACAGTAACAGATGTCCCAAACTGACAGCCACACTGACATACTTGCGTTAACCTAAAAGAAAGGTTATCCATGGTAAGATGCATGATGCAGCCTATGCTTCTATGTGCTAACAGGTTTTGCCTTACCTTTATAGCTCTCCCAGCTGGGAGAACCCCAGAATGTTTTCAGAGAACATTATATTCTAGCCAGTTTCTCTTTTCTTTTCCCCACAGCCAGTAGCTCTCTACCAGACTGTAACTGATTTCTCATTATCAGATTATCTACATGAAGACACGAAGGCCAGCTACAGAATTGCTACTAACCATATATTCATTTGCTAGAAAAAAGTCTCAAAATATTTAATATTGTTTTTTGTTTGCTTTCTTTCTCTTAGAACTTACTAAATCAATCTACAGTCATTAATCCAGTCATTCCCCCATGCAAAAATGAGAAAAAAGCACATTAACTTTTGTCATGCTCTTTTAACCAGGCTTTTTTTCTTTTGCATTGCCGTGCTTACAGTCCTCAAAACTGAACAAGAAGAAAGAGAGAAGGGAGAAAGGAAAAAAAAAAAAGAAAAGAATAGCAGCATATATTTACAATCCCCATTACACTTAAAAATAACTGAGAAAACTTTACTTTATAGCATACAAAGAAAACCATACAATACAAAAATAGTACTGCTCCCTTCCTTCTCAACAACATTTTCCATTGAAACAGTTGAGTAGGTTTCACAGGTACAGTCTCTCTCTGGTCTTTATTACCAGAAGAACAGGAAGCAGAATCTCCCTCTGTTTCACAGCTCACCTTTTGTTGTAAAAGCTTCTGTATTTCCTCCTTAGCATGCACTTCATCAAAATGATTTGTCCCTCTAGGGAAGAATACCTTGAAGAAACACACTGCTGTCTGTCATTTTTACTGTTTTGTCCTTCTGCCACAGTTTAATCAGAATCAGCTCCTCCTGCTGGTAGGATTGCATCTTGACTATTAAAGGTCTAGGTTGCTTTCTCATAGCCAAGTTTGTGCATACGTACATTGTGCCCTTTCAACTAACAACTCCTGCTGTGGAATAGCAGTCCAGTTGCTTATTTGTGCTTTCATAAAATTAATGCAGTCTGTTCCTTCAAGCTTCTCTTGTATAGCTGAAAATCTCAGGTTTTCCCTACATACTCTGTCCTCTAATTCTATTTTTTGAAACATCTCTTCCTGAGCAGTCTCATATTCAGCCAGCCTTTTCTTCATTTTAGCAGCTTTATCCACCTCATCTGAATATCTGTTTAAAGCTTATTCTATTTTTTCCATCCTTTTGTTGTTTGTGTTGATATACTCCATCAGTGTTTTGTTTATTTTAACCAGGTTTACGTACAGTTGTTTTAAATCTTCCTGTAGGTTACTGGAAGTCATGTTTGGAGGTTGCATTGTTTTTTGCTGAACAGCTAACGAACTTTCCCCAGTCAGTGTTTCTTCCTCACTTTTTGTAGCTGATTTTTCCAGGTGCTGTGTATTTCTTATTTCATGGCATCCAGGTAGTACACTTAGTAGCCAGTTACTGAAATTTACCCATAAACACAAAAGTCTACCAGCCTTCTCTGTTGAGTTTCTGTTTTCACACTGGGAGAGCTAAAGTCAAAGCTGTTAATGCTCAGTCATCTTGGAAGTCCAGTGTTGCGGTGCTTTTGACATTGGTTTTAACATTGGTTAAATGACAGTATTTCCCAGTTTGGATTGCTTGCATATTCTTTTTTAAACAAGATACATCTTTATTGAATTATATAAATGAAAACAAACCATATTGGCATATTTTCATTTGCAAACATTATACATCAGATGCAGTCTTCTATGCAGTCATTGTCCATCAAACATTATATAGCTCATTCAGTTCCTGCCTTTCCTTAAACCTCATTCCTCCTTCAAAACATTATTCTGCACGCATTGTTCTGACAATTCCAAGTTTTACTATGACATTTGCTCCTACCCTTTTCTAAAGACCCCAGTTCCAATTGCCCTTATCACTGTTACTATATTACTACTTCACGTATGAGTAGTTGAGAATTTGATTTCATTTTCTTGCAATTGCTTTTTTGGCCGCTACCGGAATTAAAGTCAGCAAAGCCTTATGCCTAGGCAATTGTGATTCTGCATCACAGCTGAAAAAAATAATTTCCTTAATTACTCCAGTTTGCTCTCCCAGTATTTCTCAGAGTAGTCTGCAGGGAGCATTTAAAGTCTGCCAAATCATTATGCTCCCAAAAAATACCCAATTACCTCTTTCTTCCCTGTCACACCTCCAACATTTGCGATCTACCTCAGGAAAAATTATTTGAAATCTGCTTGGGGTATAAAAAAACTACCTATGCAAACACTTCCAAGCAAAGATACTAAGTCTTGTAGACTTGGTTGCATATTTGGTAGCTATATAATCCCACTGCTTCTTTGTGAATTGTTTCTTTCTCAATCCTTTCTAACTTCCTCTGATTTCTATAGCTACAGTGCGATATTTTATATGCCCTACTAATTATCCCTTTTTAACAGCAGTTTCTGTTGTAGATTCTACTAAAACGCTACCACTGCTGGTCTTTCACTAAGAACCTCCTTATTCCTGTCTTGTTGCCTATACTCTGCCTTCACTATCAAGGATTGATATCAATCTCTAGCCTACAGGCCAAATATATTCTTGGCCTCTTCCCATTCTGTTATCTTTCCTTGTCTAATTATTTACTCCTGACACCTTGGTTCCTTTGACAGTTTTCTCCAGTAAATTCTAGCCTCCTCCTGCCTATTCTGTGTACGCCAGTTGTAGTCATCCTTATCGGCAGAAACTCCTTTCTCCATTCCCATGTTGGCTTAGTTCTTAGAGTACTTTCTGCAACTTTATGGATATAATATTCTTTATGATTATTGCTGTTCTCCTTAAAGGTCTGCATCCAAAATCCCAGTCTCTCCTTATTTCTTCAGCCTCCCCCTGTTTCATCATCATCCATTTCCACTTTGAATTATAGCTTTCTGAGTGTGCTATGTATAGGTGCTTTAACTGCGTAACTCTGAAATGGTCATCTGTATATGTCCTTTGACAAATTGACGTAGATCCAGCCAAACTTTATAGCCATCAGGATGGTTACCACCAGCTGATTCCCTCTTGAAAACGGGGAACCCCACAACACTGATGTGTGGTATGTA
The DNA here is from genome assembly GCF_019279795.1 of Protopterus annectens. NCBI lineage: Eukaryota > Metazoa > Chordata > Ceratodontiformes > Protopteridae > Protopterus > Protopterus annectens. The sequence continues at coordinate 283,029,079 of NC_056747.1, forward strand.
GCTTTTAAGGTAGGAAGTTGTGGGTTTGTAGGCAGAAGTGTACCAGTCAATTTAGAGGCCAGCAAGTGCTTTTGGACAAAAAAAGTGTCACAGTCATTCATGAGAAGAGGGGTGACAGATGCATTATAACATTTGGTCTTGCAATACAGCTTTCCAAGATTTGTTTGTTTATTGCTTGTTAACTGGCATGATGGGTTAATCCAGCTGTGCAGTCCTCGGGTATAGTCAAGCTACAACACAAAATTACAGTAGAAAGAAAATGGCAGAGTATTCAAAATAACATGATATAGGAGATAATAAATATGTAATAAAAATAAGAAAGAATTGGCATGGTATTCACAGGGACCTGATGTCTTAGACAGCTAGTATAATGTTAGTTACAACTAGTAAGTCTATTTACAAGAGTGTGCAGAATATGCAGTATAATTGCAAGTTCCTTTACTTGTCTGTTAGGGTAATATTCAGTAAAAGGACATGCACATGTGCTCATGTGTCTAAGTGTATGTGTACTTATGTGTTTGTGTGTGTGTGTGTGTGTGTGTGTGTGTGTGTGTGTGTATACACATATATCTGCATTTATGTGTGTATGTGTACATATATAGGTTCATAAGTAGGTACTAGGCTATCGGTCCAAGGGCCTATGTAAGCCTAGCCAACAAGGTTCCCTGGCTTATGCCACCCAAGAAAGTTAATTTCCTGTGCCCCTGTTGAGCAGAGCCACAGAAGTGATCCCTGGGGTGTATTTCCTATTTCCCATCCACTCATCTAGGTTCTTCTTGAAGAATGCTAATGAGGAACTTTGCTTGACACAGATGGGTAGCTTGTTCCAGAGTATAGGAAGTCTCTGGGACAGGAATCTATCCCTCCAGCATGTCCTGTTTATTGTGGTGACAAGGTTTAGGTCCTTAGAGTGTGTAGCTCAGAGGGATTGGGATTTCTTTAGGTGTGGCATGTCCAACAGCTCTGGGTTTTAACATAGCTTTATATGTTAGGCAGAGATCTCCTGGGAGTAGGTGATATGCTACAGAGTAAAGCTGGAGTTTTTTTGAGACTGTCAGTCTAGGGCATCTGTTTGAGGCTAGTAATCCTCTTTGTGAGGTACTTCTGTGGCCTTTCCAGCTGCTGCAGATGTCTTGTGAGGTACATTCCAAAAGGAGCGTTATACTCTATAATGGGTCTAATGAGTGCCGTGTAGAGGGGAACAATGACCTCTTTTTTCCTGGATGGAGAACCCTTTTGTAATGAGGTGTGCCACATAAAAGGATTTCCTGACTACTGTGGCGATGTGATTATCAAAGGAGAGACTACTGTCCACCTGGGTCCCAAGGTCTCTTATCACACATTCGGCATTAAGTAGACTGCCATTTATTTGGTAGTTCATGGGTACAGAGTTTTTACCAAAGGGGATGACAGTGCACTTTTTGGCATTGAGCTTGAGGCCATGCCTTTGACAATAGGCATCTGTCTCAGTGAGGCCCTTCTGTTGGATGTCCACATCATTTGGGGACTCCACTATGGCTCCTAGTTTGCAGTCATCTGAGAACTTTGTTAGCCAGAGGCCTTCTGTGTTAGCCTGTACTTCAGAAAAGTAGATACCAAACAGGAGAGGTCCCAGGACTGAACCCTGTGGTACTCCACTTGTCACTGGTTTGAAGTCAGATTTGGAGTCTGCAACTTTTACAGTGTGGGTTTTGTCAGTGAGCCAGTTGGCAGCCCGTCTTGTGACGTAGGGATTTATACCTAGTTTAGTGAGTTTAGCTATAATTCCAGAATGGGGGATGGTGTCAAAAGCCTTGGCGAGATCAAGATAGGCTGTGTGAACCACCTTACCCTCGTCTACGGCTTTGGTGACTGCCTCAAAGAAGTCGATCAGGTTCAGAAGGCGAGGTCAAGATAGGCTGTGTGAACCACCTTACCCTCGTCTACGGCTTTGGTGACTGCCTCAAAGAAGTCGATCAGGTTCAGAAGACATGATCTGCCTTTCACAAACCCAAACTGGGTGGGGTTCAGAGTTTGAAGGTTACCACTGTCTTTGTTTGAGTTCCATGATGATATGTTCCATGGCCTTGCAGACCAGGCTCATCAGGCTAATAGGGCGATAGTTCCCAGGATTAGTGGTGGCTCCCCCTTTGTGTAATGGGATAACTGTTGCTGTGCGCCATTCAGTGGGCACAAAGCCTGACGTGAGACTATGATTGAACATGGTGCTTAGGTGGGGAGCCAGTTCGTTCTGAAGTTCGTGTAAAACGCAGCCTGGGATATTGTCCGGTCCCATGGATGCTGTATTTTTGGTTTTAGAGAGTGCAGCTTTTATCTGCATAGATGTGATTAAAGGGACTTTGCAGTCTTCCTGTATAGATATGGGCATTTTAAGGGGTGAGAGGGGGGTAAAGTTAGCACTGAACCTATCTGCCAGGATGTTGGCAATATCAGTTGCTTCTGTAATTTTCATGCCATTATGCTGTAACTCAGAGCAGCTCTGGGTTTTGCCATTGAGATTCTTGACATTGCTATAAAATGCTTTGTGGTTGCAATTAGAATCAGTGGCGATTTTGCTTTCGTAGCTAGCTTTGGAGGATCTTATAAGGGATCTCATCTTCTCACTGAGGCTGACCAGGGAGCTCCAACACTCATGGGATTTTACTCTCTTTTGCAACAGTTTCTTCCTTCTGTTGTAGAGTTTGTTTATGGCAGGGCCCCACCAGATTGGCTTACTTTTTTGGAGGATAGCGTCTTGGTTCTGTTTGGGATAGCACGATCCATGGACTCGTTTAAGTGCTTATAGAGTGCATTTGTGTAGGATTCAGCAGTCGTAACTGTATTGTCCATCTGCATGTGTGTCATGAAGTTCGCCACTTCTGTCTTAAGAAGCATGAAGTTAGCTTTGGAGAAATTTTTACTGTGGTTTCCTTAATGGTGGGTGGGGGAAGGGATGCAGATATCTAGAGTGATTAGCTTATGGTCGGATCTGACCAATGAGGAGTTGACTTCAGGTGTGGAACACCGGTCATTCATGTTGGTAATGACTAGGTCTAGGATATTGTTGCCCCTTGTGGGGGTGTGGATAAGTTGATCCAGGGCATTAGAATTTATGAATTCCAGAAAGCGTTGAGTGAAGGAGTTGGTACATGAGTAGTTTTCCCAGTTAATGGTGGGGTAGTTAAAATCGCCATGATTAGGGTGTTTGGTTGAACCCTAATATTTTCCAGTATATCAAGAAGAGAGGAGTGGGAATCCTGGGGCATGGTGAGGGATCTGTAGCAAGCTACAGTTTGGATTGCAGTTTTGCCCAGAGTTAGTGGCACTTGGATAACCTAGGATGCATTATGCTGCACAACTAGCCTGGAGGTGTGGATATCCTTAATGAATATAGACACACCTCCGCCTTTGTTGTTCTGGTCCAGGTTAGACGGCCAAAAAGTGCAGTATGAGTTATAGCCTGGTAATGCAGAGGTGCTGTCTAGAGCCTTGAACCAGGTCTCAGTCACTGCACCGATTTCAATGTTCTCCATTTTAAGGAGTGCCTCGAGTGAGTGCATTTTGATGTGTGTGTGTATGTGTGTGTATACATATATCTATTTTTATGTGTGTGTTTACATATATCTGTTTTTATACGTGTGTGTGTGTGTGTATATATATATATATATATATATATATATATGTATATATATATATATATATATATATATATATATATATATCTATATATATATATATATATATATATATATATATATATATATATATATGTATATACACACAGACACACACACACACACACACACACACAAATACAGATATATGTGTACACAACACACACACACACACGTATGTGTGTGTGTGTGTGTATATATATATATATATATATATAAAGAGAGAGATTATTAAGGTCCAAGAGCAGTGAGGTGTCCTGTTGTATGTCTTAAAAGGATTTCAATGTTATAGTTTAGACAAACATAACATGTCAAAGTAGAATGTGTAACTCTAAACTAAAAACTTATCCTTTTCATTGTCCCAAGAGAACATAAGAGCAGGTAGATGAGTGGAGTTATGGGGCAAGGAGGATTCCTATGGATTAATGGGGAGCACAGGAGAGAGAGAGGGTTGGATATCCGTAATTCCTTTGGATTAATGGGGAGTACAAGAGAGAGGGCCACATTGCTGTAATTCCTTTGGATTAATGGGGAGCACAGGAGAGAGGGTTATATATCCAAAATTCCTCCTATGGATTAATGGGGGAGTACAGGAGAAAGGGCTGTATATCCATGGTTCCTATGGATTAATGAGGAGCACTGGAGATGCGTCTGGAAAGAACACAGAGGGAGAGTAGTAACTGTGCATTGAACAGAGATGCAGTTTTAATAGCAGCAAACGTGTAGTTGAAGAACTTGTATACAAGTATGATTTTCAGTAGAACAGTGGTAACCACTTCTTAAAGATGTGCAGGTCACACAGATCTTTTATCTTAGATGGGGGGAATCCCATGTGGCTATGCCGATTGAAGAAAAAGATCCATTGTGTTTTCTTAGATGGTATCTGGAACAGAGCAGGTTTACAGAAGTTCTGAGATCATACTGTCTGTCTGTGTACAGACCGCTCTGCACGTCCATTCTGTATTCTGTTCTAATTCAAAGGCAGAACTTTCAGCTGTCCTTATTTTGGAGGAACATGCCTGTTTAAGGATGTCCCTATTTTCAGGCTTAATCTACCACTTTGCACAATTTTCTGCATTCCACTTGTGATTTTTAAAGCTGTCTAGTATACAAGAAGCCACACATAATGACCAACAGGCTAAAAGTAACAAAAATTTAAAGAAAAGAGTACACACATTTTAAAACTTTCTGTTTCAGAAAGTAAATAACCTTGTGTGGTAGAATTTTGCAATATAGTTCATTAATCTCTTCAGATTTTACATACTTTCTTTTGTAATGCGGTTATATTTTCCCATCATTTTGTCACTTTGGTTTTTAAACGTGTTACTGAGTAGTATCTCACATTCTTACTGGAAGTGGGAGGAGTTATGTGCTATTTGGTATTCGTCATATGCTAATTAGGTTTACAGACTTTTTACTGGATGTTCCTGTTTTCAATGGCATTTATTCTTATTTTCAATGTCTGACAGTTGGGGCATGTCTATAGGGAATGTGATCTTTGAGTGCTTTTACAGTGATACTTGGAAAATAGAGGGTGAGAATAGGTAATGGTGTGCCCTTCATGTCTCCATTTAGCATACTGAATTGGTTTGGCTTTGAACCATTGTGGAAAATTCTAGAAAATGTTTTGTCATACAGAAGCCTCGTGATTCTGGCAGGTCTGATAAGTAAGGCAAATATTGCTAGTCTCTTCTTCAAGCCTTCCATGACTGTTGGTCTTTTATCAGGTCAGTGAAAACCATTTGCAGATCATGATGTTTCCAGCACTTTCTGTGAGTTTATGTTGCCCATCCTGTAAGGTGGTTCGAGTCCACAATGGGAATTTGGGTCTACATCAGAAGAGCGAATGCTTAAAATAGCAAACGCTCTTCTATCGAACCGAAAACTATGAAACCTCAAAATGTCGAAGGCACGGATCAGCAAATTTTTTCCCAGGGAAAAAATTTGCTGATCCAAAAAAAGAATGTACAGACAAAATTACCCCCGACACTCCCCAACTTAAATATACCAACTCCGAGATCGCACCACAGTCGAGAAAACAGCAACGTCCCGAAAACAGCCCAGCGATTTTTTTTCCCTGGGGAAAAAAATCACTGTTGCAAGCCTTTGACATTTTGAGGTTTCGTAGTTTTTGGCTTGATAGGAAAGCGTTCGCTATTTTAAGCATTCACACTTCTGATATGAACCCTGGGAATTTGGTAGGATTTCTTTGACAGTAGAATGGAGATGGTTACTTCATTGCAAGATACCACTGTTTTGTGGTCTGCAGCATTCTGGAATGTAGTAGACATTAAGGAAACATAACAATGCAGAGGCAACTGTGGCCACTTTGGATTTAAACAGTAAAAATAGAGTATATGCTTTATTTTAACAACACTGTGTGTTGTGATTAGAAGTGTAATAGAGCAGCTTTTACCAGTGAGTTGTATAAATTCCACTGTTCAATACACACTCAAGTGTGTTCCTATGATTTTATTTGCAAAGTTAAAAATATACAATAGATTCATAGAAAGTACACATTAAGTAAGCAGAGTGGTTTACTACTATTTGTTGTATTGCAGGTTTTAGAAAGGCACAGTCTATACTTTATTGAAGTTTTTGAAGCATAGTTAGTAGTAAAAATTTACTTGTTTTATTGTCCAGAGAATTCTTTTTTCTAACAGTCGAAATTTGGATTCCTTTCTTAATCATTAAAAATGTCATTTGCAAAGGCACTGTATGGCATGCAGTGTTATTTAGCATTAAATGTTTTGTTAGGGCACTTAGAACATTTTGTATCAAATGTTAGAGATGAAGCAGGTACGTAGAACTTTTTGAATCAGATTTTAGGGGATAAAACAGATACAGTAAGCAAATGACTGCATTTGTAAGTTTAAGTTCTATATGATAATATTTGAATCTTTCAAAATTGTTTAGCTATTTCCATGAATTGAATGCCGACCCTTAGGTTTAGTGATTGGCAGTATTTGTCCCAGATTTTCACTATTATTGTTTTGCATCCTTCATGAATAAAGACATATTTGTCTTTTCTTTTATGTGGATTTACAGTGATCGATAGTTTTGGGTTTAAAAAAGTAGGACTGGCTCCATAATAAAATAGCTGTCTCATTTCTGAGGTGATTTGACTACATTAATGTACTGTAAGTTTCTGGCTAGACTGTTACAAATATTCAGAGTTCCAAGGTTGTTAGGCCCTCAGTTTAAAGTTTAGTCCCATTACAGTTGCTGCAGTGTTGCGTCATATACTTTTTTTTATAATCCTTCCTGGTGTGTAGATATAATAAACTTTTTTGTTTAGTGATTCAGTGTTCATTTTGTATTGCAAATATATACATTTCATTTGGATAAGAAAAATAAAAATACTTTGATCTGAATTTGTGATTCATGGCTGTAACTTTTATAATTTGTTGAAAGTAATGGCTGCCTTGTATGCTATGTTATAAAAAGCTTAAAATTTAAAAGTTATGTCAGTAGCTTGGTACAAATTGTAAAATTATCAATTCTCTTCATGAGCTGTGGCAGAATTAATATATAGTGCTGTCTTACAGGGATGAAATAGTGTTGACACTAGTATATTTTTTTTATTTTTGCACTCTAAAATTACAGGGGGTTTGTGGATTTGTTTTAATTTAGTGCTACAGTTCTCTTCTCATCACTTAAGTGATCAGAGCTACACCTCTTGTGTGCCTCTCTTTCTCCCTTCACTACCCCATTGTATAATTTTTGCCCGAGTACTGATTTCTCTTCTGATGATGGTATCAGTTTAAAACAGTGCAGATGCATTAGAGTTTGACTAGTGGGATGAACACCAGACACTCAAACTAGCATTCCTCTTTCTCCTTTTGGGGAAAAGGATGTAAGGTTCTGTAGTGCTATAACCACGGGTGAATGAACACCTGGAAAAACGTGCAGCAAGAAAGTCACTGCCTACCCTAGGGGTTATAGTGGAGATGCTGTGGTACTGCTGACGCTTTTCTGTATCAACTCTTGTTGGTATTAAGAATGCTTTGGGAGTAACTGGAAAGTTACAGAGGTTGAGTCCGAAGAATAGGAAGGTGGTATGATGCAGTGAGTTGCCACAAGTCTTGAGTACAAAAAAGACACAGTGAGAGGAATTTTAGCAAAAGCACTGAATGAGAGTTTAGAGAAGCATTTTTGTGTAATCTCTTGATGTTTTGGACAGTTGGGCAGGTAATCTAGACCACAAGACATTTACCAGCTGGCATAATCATACATCAAGAGTAACAAAACATGAAAAGCTGATATTTTTCCAGTATGATAGAAGTGTATGTCATAATCATTCTGTCTGCACCCATATTTCTAGGCTGTACTTTTTAAATGGGTCATTTAAGTGTACAATATGTGATGAGCATTGGATTGTTCTGTAAGTTAAGTCTCTGTGTATAGATTACATTTGCAGTTCATCTACATGTGGTGGGCTGCAGTGAACACACAAAAGGACTGATTCTATATTGATCCTTTCTTGTTTCCACAGAATTCCCCAAGTAACTTGGCAGGAATGAATAACCCCCCAGGAACTCCTCGAGATGATGGTGAGATGGGTGGAAACTTCTTAAACCCATTCCAAAGTGAAAGTGTGAGTTTTTATCTTGCCCGATTTGTTTAGCAAATACATTTGTAAACGCAGGTAATGTTTTGTGTGTAAATGAATGAGTACTGTATAAATTGTATTAAACTAGAACATTCTCTTTACATGTGTGATGGACAAAATAAGACTACTGAATAACTAAAAAGTATGCCTAGAGCTTTGCTGGCAGTCAGATGGTTTTAATGCACCATGGATCATAAAAAAAAAAACTTCCTCTCTGTGATTGCTATTACGTGAGATGACATTGTTTTATTTATTTATTTTTACCCTCTTCCCACTCAGTGAGCTGCATCTGCGGCTGAAGTTGAAGTAAAATGCAGTCAGTAGAGAAGTAGGTGATAACTATTTGGTGAGGATATAATGTCTTTGGGTAGGAATTATTGGATAGCACAGCAGTAGTGTTTGTTGAATGCTTATAGATGTTTGGGAGGGTGGCCTAATGGTTAAGGTGTTTGCCTTACAAACACAAGGTGCAGGGCTTGAGTATCACAAGGGATAATTGGCTAGGCTTAAAATGGCTCGCAAGGGCAGTTAGCTTAGTACTAACCTGTGAACCTAAGTATTAAGTAATGCAAGAGTTGTGAATATTACTGCAAGTTTAGTATTTTAATTTGGCTAAGATTAGAGTTGCTGTCTTAATTTTGCCAAGTCATTTTAGGACAATCTAATAAAAGTTGTACAGTAGCATTGTGAAGGGCAGTAAAACAAAATAAATACAGTACATCTGTCATGCAGAATTTCGGGGAAAGAAGACAAGAGCTGAGGGAAGGCTGAATGTAAAAGGTGGTTAAGTTTTGGGGCTGTGGACAACCTATGTAGCTTAGGGAATCTGTTTGGTAGAGCAGGTTGTAGTCTTTTGTAGTATCTTGTAAAGAACGTGAAACAATAGAAGGAGAATATCAATGACTGAAATTGTAGCTACATACCTTTCATGGGAAGAATGCATGGGGGCAGGTGAATTCCAAGGGAGAGAGGAAGCTACAGTGAACCATGCAGATGTGGCTGTATAATATTTGTCCTCCTCCCAGAATGCAGTTTATATCCATATAGTTACACAGTCTAGACATCTTAAATAAGTGTTTTTTCCTCCATTTAGTTATATGGATCATATTATTCACTGTCTTAGATGTTCTGTGAAAGCAGTGTCGTTATGTTTTTATTGGATTAAAATGATCTTTGCTTATGGTAAACAAAGGTCTTTTATTGCTCATTTTTATATTCTTCAGACAAAAGATAAGAAAGAAAGATGTTAAATCTTCAAATTTTTGCATCCTTAAAAAATTCTGGTCCTCTATTCATCTCTCTACCCACAACTTTGAAAATTGCCTGCTGCACTCTCATTCTTCAGTTACTTTCCGAGGTAATTTCAAAGGACTACTAAGGCAGGCGACAACTGCCTGTATGTTTTATTATATATCTAACAAGTTCTTCATGTAAAACGTGTCATCACCATACTCATCAATTCCCTTTTTCTGCATTAGGTTGGTGTGTTTCAACTGTTGCCACGTCTCTCGATTCAATGCCACCTTCCTGCCTTCTTTGACATTCATGCCGTATTGTCACAGGTCTTCTATTATGCATTCCATCCATCTCTTTGCTGGATGTCCACGTTTCTTCTTTCCTTTTTTCCTCCCTCTCCCAAATATGCTTCACCAGATCATATTCTGCGTGCCATGACTACCGTAATCTGTTCTGTTTGACCTTCTCAGCAATTGGAGCTATTCTGAGTTCTACTCTGATGTCATAATTGCTTTGTCTGTTGCACTGTGCGCACCCTACCTCTCATTTCAGGCACTTCATCTCCATCACCTTGAGCTTCCTAAACTGCTCTGCTCTTACTGCCCAGATTTCCATGCCATAGAGACATACTGGTCGCATCACCATTTTGTACACCTTACTATTCATGTCACACAATACCCCTGATACTCTGTGCCAGTTTGTTGCAGCCCCTCTTATCCTAGCTTTGACCTCTTCATTCTGCTAGCCCTTCCCCTTAACCAACCCTTCTAGGTACTTGAAGCTGTTAACCTATTCCATTATTTTCCCTTCTATCTTATTTCCCTTCTATCTCAATTTTCTCTGCCTTGTCTGTACTCTGCTTCATGCCATGAGTCCTAAGTTTTGAATTCCAGTCCCTTATTTACTGATGTTCCTGTTCAGAGTCTGCCTGTAACGCCACATCATCTGCATACAGTAGCTTTGTTGGTCTGCCTTCCCCAACCTGTTTGCTAATGTAGTCCGTCACCAATATGAACAGCAGTGGGCTCAGAGCTCCTCTGAGTCAAAACAGAGCTTACACTTGTGTCTTTGGGTCCTTGTACATAGCCTGCACTAGTTCTACCAACATTTCTGGGCCTTCAAACCATCACAGGACTGCCCAAATCAACTTTCTTTGGACCTTGTCATATGCTTTCTCCAAGTCTAGGAGTGCCTAGTTGCAGTTTCTTCATCTTTAGCTTCTTTTCCACTGTCCGTTTCACTGCAAGCATCAGGTTGGTTGTGTTGCATCTTCATCTGAATGCAAACTGCTCATCTCCTATATCATTGCACTGCATGTTTGTCAGTTATATCATATCATATCCAGCAATTTCCTGCTGTTACGGGAGTTTGATATCTCTGTTATTGCCCACAGTTATGAATGTCCCCTTTTTTCTTGTACACTGACATTGGAATGGTTATTCTGCTTTTATCTGGCATTTACCTCTCTCTGCTGTGATCTCATCTGAGCCTATTACTTCTCCTGAATTCATTTTCCTTAGTGCTGTTCTTTATTCTTCTAGGGTGGTCTCTCCTTCCTCTTCCATTGTAGGCTGTGTTTGAGGCAGTATGTCATCTGTGGGGAGTTTTCTTCATTCAGAAGCTGCTAGAATTATGCCTTCTATTTGCCTTTGATGACCAGTGAATTGTTGAATAGGATGTTGTTGACATTCCTTATGAATGTTCTCTGACTATCTATATCTATCTTATTTACCCTTGTAACATGCTAGAACTTCATTGTGCCATCTGTTGAGTAAAACGCACTTTAATAGTTAAAGGGAAAGTCTTTTTCCAAAGAGTTAGTTGATGAAATCTTCCTTGCATTTTTGAAAAGGATTCTATTCTGAAGCAGTGTGACATTTAACTAGGGAAATTATGGTTTCACTGTAATGTCTCATGGCAGGGAGATAATAGGAAATGTGTATTTGTCTATACATCTCTCTCTCTCTGTATGTGTGTGTGTATATATATATATATATATATATATATATATATATATAGAGAGAGAGAGAGTTTGTTTTGAAAGGTTCTATGTACTGGACAACACTAAGGTAATAGAGGAAGAAATAACTCTGGGATAAGGTTAACTACACTGTAGGTGAAGTTTTCCTTTAAGGAATTCAGTGAGTGGTCACAAAGGCATTGAAGGAAAAAGGGCTGGTGTAGTTGGCGTTTAGAGTAGTAAATTGGTCAGCAAGGACTTTTATGAGAGAGTATGTATTTAAGTGATGAGACAAAGGAAATGTAAAAGCTTAGCTGAAGGAGTATATTAGTGCAAAGTATAATTTAAATAGAACTGAGTAGTGACAGAGATGGATTGAGGAGTACAAGATAGAGAAGAATTTTGTTGGGATGAATGATATCTGGTATAATAAAAAGGGAAAGATTATGATAAATTAAGGAATGCAGAATTGTGTAAGAATAGCCTGGTATGTGCAATAAGTGGAGAAACCAGGCTTGATGTTAACAGCATAGTATTTAGTTGTACCTAAGTTTGGGTTGTTTAGAAGAAGCAGGAAGTTAGAGATATGGAGGTAATTTTGCTTTATATTTTAATGAAGGCATTACATTTATTGCAGATGAACTGAGCTTCAGTCCATTGCTAGAAAAGAAAGGAAATGGCTGGGATTAAGAATTGCAATGCATTGGGAAAGGCATGGTACATGTCTGTGGTATGCAGTGCAGGGCCATCTGATGCAGAAATAAAATATATGTAACACTGATAAACAGGATTAAATCAGTGCAGATGTTGTGATGGACAGCTTCGCTGTAACAGGGGTGTGGTGTGAATCGTGCACATCCATGGTGAGTAATATAAGCTACTAAATGAGAAGGTTTATATCAGGATATGGATCACTGTAAGGCAGCAAATCGGAGAAAGACACTTTGTAGTAATAGATGGAGATCTGTCAGGTATCCAAATAAGAGGAATCCCTAGGATATGTTAGTGACTATAACATCACAAAAAAGGAAATGTAGGAAAGATGGCTATCTGTCAGGCTTTGAACTGAGGGAATCCCTAGGGTATGTTAATATCTGTATCATCAGAAAAAAGAGACTTCATACTAACAGTAATATAAGCTACTAAATGAGAAGTGATACCCACTGCAGCAATGTTAATTGCAGCATCATAATTTTTCTGCCACAAACTCAGTAATTCCCTCCACAGCAAAGTCTAATGCAGTCTGCTATTGTCCTGATACAAACTCAGTAACTCCCACTGCAGGAAGGAATAATGCAGTCTACTATTGATCTTCTACAATCACAGGAACTCCCACTATAAAATGTAATCCCCTTTCAGACGAACTCTTAACTCTTGTCTTCCAACTACAATAATCATCTTTGACCACTATCTGCTTGTTTTTTCTATTATACTTACAGAAACCTATTTAACACAATTGGAAGCTGACTTAAAATTAAGTGTATTCTTAAGGTTAGTGGTTGTAGAGCTGTATTGCAAAATAAGAAGTGCATACATATGCTTATCTATGTTTATTATTAATCTTAAATATTGTTTTATCATAACTGGAAGCTGATTTGAAAAACAAGTTCATTCTTAATGTGTTGTTGAGCTGTATTGCTAAATAAGGTGTGCATAAGTATGCTTATCTATGTTTATTATTAATCTTAAGTAATGTAAAACATTGCCAACAGTATACATCTATCGCTTATGTATAATAATTTGGAGCTTTTCTCCCCGGGCCTCCGCTGTAAATGGACTCGCGTCCAGTCGGACTATCCCGGTTAACAAATGTAAAATAAATAAAATAAAAATAAACAGATGGGGATTTGTGAGGCTTGGAAGTGAGGGGGGGTCCCTATGATGTGTTAATGAAAGACATCTTTCAAAACCACATTGAAAGACTTCCTAGCTAAAATCTGGCAGTGCTCTTGGTCAAAACCAGGACAAGCTATATCCTTAAACGTGAACAAGTACCTTTTCATTCCTTATACCTCCTTACTCTCCCTTCTTCACTTACTTCCTTACTGCCAGTGGCAGCTGGTGACTTCAAATCAAAGGGGGCTACAGGAGACAGTTGAATGGGTGGGGCCAATGGGAAGTGGTGTGACCAACTAGAAGGGGCAGAGCTGTGCTCAAAACCACAAAAACTGGGACTTTAAATACGCTGCCCGGGGTGCCAAACCATCATTATGAGAGTCCAATCAAGACAGAATGAAGTGTAGAAGAAAAAATATATTTTGGTGCATTGGCTACATGACAGCTTATCTAGATGAAAACAAAAAAGTTGCGAGGCATGAAAAAAATAAATTACTTTTTAAATACATTACTGGAATGCCAATCAAAATCAAGTATAAAAAAACAAGCAGCACTCAACTCAAACCACTTCTCCTTGCAAAGTAATTTAAAAATAAAATAAGGAATGGTTAGTGTTATTTACATTATTTTATTATTTTCTTTTTATGTTTCAGTATTTTTATATATAATTATTTTATTTAGTATTGGTACTTGTATTTTTAAATTACTATTACAAAAGAGTGGTAATTTAAAGAATTTATTGGTAGTACTTTGTCATTGGATGCTTTTTGCACATGGGAAGTATTTAAAGGGTGGTTTTATGGTTTTTATATTCATTCTGATGACGTTTGTGGTGTTTTATTAAATGAACGAAAGCTTAATAAGAATTGTGGTCCGGTTCCTTCCTATTTTGTGTATTGCTGCTATTTTTTTAGTTGGATACTCTGCACACTTACACTTCACATACAGAGTCGCTACATGAGGGAGTGGGGTGCAACAGGTATGTCACAATTTGAAATGTCTCTGGCTGATGGCGATGGCCCTAACACATTTGTCATACCTGTCAGAAATCTGGACAAAGCCATAAATAGAAGTCGGACAAATGCCCGAAAATAAGGACAATTTTTAAATATTGATGTTATAAACTTAGGAAGATAATAGAATAGTATATCTTGCATTAGTATGAATTTTCTAAAGGGAATGAAATCTGAAACTGAAATGCCTGTCATTATTTTCTAACTTCAATCCTTAATGATTTGACACTAATTTGCCAGAAATTGTATGAAAAACTGACCAAAAATGTGATGCAAAAATATAAACTAGCCACACAATACAGCTGGGAACCTGTCAAAGACGGGACACTTTTTTAATATTAGTACTGTCAAGTTGAGCAGCTGACAAATTAAGAGAATCTACATGTATTTCTGAAAGAAAAGTAATCTATAACTCTGACCATTACAATTATTTATTAATTGTAAACCCTTCACATTTTCTTTCAAAATTGCTATTAGGGGGAGAGCAACATTTTGAGCCAAAGGTGGGGACTTCTGTAAAGCGATTTATTTGCGCGTACCTCTCAACCTCGTAATGCAGGAAATCTGGACAAGGCCAAATACATTGGGGGAACATACAGACAGTACTAAAAATTGCTCTTGTATAAACTTAGACAGTTGGTAGAATAACAGATCTTGCTGTAGCATGCATTTTTCTGAAGGGTATGAAGTCTGAAACTCAATGTCTGTCATTATTTAGTGACTTAATTCCTAAATGATTTGCCAGAAAACCACAACTTTTATGAGGAACAAACTAAAGATAAGAAGCAAAAATCTATTTATTCTGTGAAAATCTGGACAGTTGAGAGGTATAGTTCAGCCGGGGCTGTGTCTGAGTTTGTCACCCCTCCCACAAAAATCATGGTCAAATGGGGCCTTCCCCCTGCAGCCATTCCAGTGTCCCATTACTTGGCTATTTCACCCCATTTACCGTAAACACTGTAATGTGCATACTGCTTTACTTCTATGATGATTTGGATTTCATTTAAAAGTTTTATTTTACATTTTACAGTACAAACACTAATAGACATCTGCTAAACAAAGCAATGTAGTCTCACAATGAAAATAGACTTACCATTAAAACTTCTCCCTTGAAACTCACATTCATTAAAACAGCATTGAAACCCACATTCAAAGAAAATACATCTGGCCAGTGGCAGATAAAGATTAACTTTGGGCTGTTTTCAAATCATACACTGACTGCCTGAAAAACTCCAGCTTTACTCCATAGCATATCACCTACTCCGAGGTGATCTCTGCCTAACATATAAAGCTATGTCAAACCCAGAGCTGTTGGACATGCTACACGTAAAGAAATCCCAAACCCACCAAGCTACACGCTGTAGGGACCTAAACCTTGTCACCACAACAAACAGGACATGCTGTAGGGATAGATTCCTGTCCCAGAGACTTCCCATACTCTGGAACAGGCTACCCATCTATGTCAAGCAAAGTTCTTCATTAGCACTCTTCAAGAAAAAATCTTGATGAGTGGATGGGAAATAGGAAATACACCCCAGGGATCACTTCTGTGTCTCTGCTCGACAGTGGCACAGGAAAATAGCTTTCTTGGGTGGCGTAAGCCAGGGAACCTTGTTGGCTAGGCTTACTTAGGCCCTTGGGCCGATAGCCTTGTACCTACCTATGAACCTATAGGCCCCTTGCACATGAAACATACATGTGTTCTTTGATACACCTTCCTGACTGTATTAAATTATATTCCTTGTATAATACAGTACAGTTGTTAGGGAGTGTTTTAAATTTATTTATTTTTATTTTACATTTGTTTACCGGGATAGTCCGATTAGACACATGTCCATTTACAGTGGAGGCCCGGGGAGAAAAGCTCCACATTCAGTACAGAAAATACAGATAGTTGTACAATATGATAATATGATCATCTATACAGAAGCAAACAACTGACAATAGATAAAAATACAACTTTTGATGCAAAAAACAAAATTAGACACTAGATAAAAAAATACAACTTTCGATACAGAAACAGGAATTGACACTAGATAAGCATTATAACTGATAATAGAGACAGACAGAGACTACTTATAGAAATTAGTGTAAGTTTAGCATGAGCTAGTAAAACTATTAGAAACTTGAGTAGAAACTAAAATTTATTGTTTTGAACATTTTTCGAGTAAACAATGAAACAAAATGCATGCACCAATAATGACAAGACTTCCCAGTTCAGAACATTTCCATCATAAAAATCTACTGAAACTTCTACAGTCCACCAGTATCAATAAATATGCACAATCTCTGCAGAAGTAAAAGTTATCTAAATAATTCCACATTAAAGAGATCTCTAACTAATGAAGAGGTTGCTGTTAGCAAACAACTTTATATTTCATTGTTTCATCTACAAATAAAGTGCCTGTTGCCCTTGAGGAGTAAATTGCCCATGTTATATTAAAAAATAATAAGCTAGTAATATTGCAATCGGGAATGGAGGGCAAACTGATAACAAGTTCATAGTTACTAGGTATCTTCGCCAAAGAGGACATTCTCAGGACTGCAGCATCCACCCCCTTTAAAAGTACAACACAGTACAGTATCAGCAATGCATGTACATACTGTGGGAGTAGAACCCACAGCCTTCTGCATTGAAAGCAAGTACACTACCAGTGCAAGTAGACTCAGCATAAACAGCACTAAACTTATCTTCCCCTGAAGCTCTTAGCTCCATGTAAAATCCATGCAACACTCAAATGTATCTCTCAGTTTTCCAGCACATGATCACAAGAAGTCTAGAAAAAGCCAAAATTTATTGGGGGGGGGCCCAAAAACCAGGGATACATTATAAACATTGCTTGTATAATCTTGGAAAGTTGCTAGAATAAAATGCTCTGCTACCACCATGAGTTTCACTGCCAAGTCTTGAATCCAGGACCATGAGCACTACAGTCAGAGCAACATACCACTATGTCAAATCAGCTCTTTGTTGAAAGAGAGGAAGAATGAAACTTAAATGGCTATCATTTAGTGACTTCAGTTCTCACCATAGCCCCTTAGCACAAAAAACTGGACAAAGCCAATAATGGGGCAATACAGTCCCTAAAATATGGGCAAATTTCAAATATTGATCTTATAAACTTAGACAATTGCTAGAATAAAATGTTTTGTGTTACCATGTACTTTCTGAAGAATATGAAGTCTGAAATTCAGATGTCTGTCATTTAGTGAATTCAAAATCCAGAAAACCACAGATTTTATGAGGAACAGAACAGAACAAAAATATGGGGCAAAAATCTGAAAATGTTTCAAAAGTGGTAGTGGGTAGGGAATTTGGGCTCTTGCTACCTGCACCCAAGGTTCAGGGTTTGAGCCTGAGTTGCTGTCTAGCCACCAGTTATAGTTAACTGGGGCATTTTACACATACATACGTGCGCACACACACACACACACACACACACACACACACACATTACGGCCAAAGTGCAGCAGTTCTAAGTCCATTCCCCATGCAAAAGCAAGCAACAGCTCCCTTGCAGTCCGATCCCCTTCCAGTGTATGCAGTTGTAACCTGCATAGACTTCTGGGGCACCTGTAGACTGATACCTTCTTTCTGAATCTGGACTGGTTAAACAGCAGTCTGGATTTGAGTGGATTCAAGTTCCGAGCATGCATGCACGAGTTCCGGGACTTGTTAAAAGTTTTTTATTTTGTTTTTTGTACAGCTGGGTGGGGGGTGGGGGGGGCTGCAGTCCAATAGCAGGAGCCGCCACTGCTTACAGCTATCTAGTTCTCTTCCCTGACTTTCTCTCTAAATGTACCATTAGCCTGTTTTTCCCTCACTTCATACTGCAATTTCTATTTGTATTAGACTAGCTTACCTTTAATTTCTCTACAAACTGTCTAAAATTTCTCTAAATATTAAATGATTGTCATATACCTTCTATCGGTTCTTAACCAATATTTTTTATTTTGTCTAATTTGTTATAATAATTTAAACTGTAGATGTTTTTGTTTTATTTTTGAAGATTGTAAAATTATTGTTAAAATGTTTTGTGACAATTTGGTTCATCGGTGTGTATTAGGCTAATGGCCCTGGAGCCTTTACAAGCCTAGCCCATAGGATTACCCTGGCAATGTGTCACCCGACCTTAGTTCCCAGTGCCGCTGTCAAGTAGAGCCACTGGAGTTATCCCCGGGGTGAATTTTCTATTTCCCATCCACTCATCAAGATTTGTCTTGAAGAGGGCCAGTGAAGTGCTCTGTTTGACATGTATGGGAAGTCTAGTCCATGGCATGGGACAGTCTCTG
The DNA here is from genome assembly GCF_019279795.1 of Protopterus annectens. NCBI lineage: Eukaryota > Metazoa > Chordata > Ceratodontiformes > Protopteridae > Protopterus > Protopterus annectens. The sequence goes on from NC_056747.1 coordinate 283,047,682, forward strand.
GGTTATGAACCTGTCCCTCCAGCATGTTCTGTTGATTGTGGTAATGAGGTTGAGGTCTCTGGAGCATGCGGTGCGGAGGTATTGGGATTTCTTTAGATGTAGCATTTTTAACAGAGCTGGGTCAGACATGGCTTTGTAAGTCAAGCAGAGATCACCTCTAAGTAGATGATATGAGACAGAGAATAGTTGGAGTTTTTTGAGTCTGTCCATATAAGACAAGTGTTTAAGGCCTAGGATCCTCTTTGTGAGGTACTTTTGCAGCCTCTCCAGTTGTTACAGGTGTCTATTGAGGTACATGGCAAATGGGGCATTGTACTCGATTGACCTAACGAGAGAAGAGTAGAAGGAGACGGTGACCTCTTTCTTCCTGGATGCAAAACTGTTAGTAATGAGATGTGCCACATAGAAGGACTTTTTGACCACAGTGGCAATGTGGTGGTCAAAAGAGAGATTGCTGTCTACCTATGTTCCCAGATCTGTTATAATGCCGTCTGTGTTCAGTGGACTACAGTCGATGTGGTAATTCATGGGAACCGGGTTTTTTCCAAAGGGGATGACATGTTTTTTGGCATTGAGCTTAAGACCATGGTTCTGACACCAGTCGTTGGTCTCAGTGAGGCCTTTTTGTAGGATGTCAACATCACTTGGGGAGTTAATAATAGCTCCCAACTTGCAATCATCTGTGAACTTTGTCAGCCAGAGTCCCTTCATGTTGGCCTGGACTTCAGAGAAGTAGATATCAAACAGAAGAGGACACAGGACCGAACCCTGTGGGACTCCAGTCGTGACTGGTCGGCATTTTGACTTGGAGTCGGCCATTTTCACACTGTGGGATTTTTCTTTGATTCCTGAGTGGGAAATGGTATCAAAGGCCTTGGCCAGATCAAGGTAGGCTGTATGAACCACCTTGCCTTCATCCAGAGCTCTGGTAACTGACTCAAAGAAGTCGACCAGGTTGAGCAGGCATGATCTACCCTTCACAAAATCAAACCATGTTCGATCCAGAGTTTGGAGATTCCTTATATCCTTGTTTATTAGATCCATGATGATGCTTTCCATAGCTTTGCATATCAAACTCGTCAGGCTAATGGGGGGGCGATAGTTCCCAGGGTCTGCAGTCGCTCCTCCTTTGTGGAGAAGGATGACTGTAGCAGTGCGCCATTTGGTAGTGATAAACCCTGAGGTGAGGTTGTGATTGAACAGGGCACACAGGTGAGGTGCCAGTTCACTCTGTAGTTCATGTAGAACACAGCCAGGGATATTGTCAGGTCCCATAGAAGCTGTATTATTGGCCTTGGGCAGTGCTGTTTTAACCTATGCAGCAGTAATACTGGGTGCTTGGCAATCTACTGGTATTGTGATTGGTCCTTGGGGGGGGGGGGTAAAGTTGGCACTGAATCTGTCAGCCAGAATATTGGCAGTATCTGTTGGCTCGGTATAGGAAGTACCATTGTGCAGTAGCTCAGAGCAAATCCGGGTATTACCATGGAGATTCTTTGCATAACTATAGAAGGCCTTGTGGCTATCTTTACTGCCTGCTGCAATTCTGTTTTCATAGCTAGCTTTAGAGGATTTGATGAGGGATCTCAACTTTTTGTTGAGGTTGATAATGGAGTTTTTCCATTCTTGGGACTTCACCTTATTCCACATCAGTTTCCTCCTTCTGTTGTAGAGTTTGGTTATGGCAGGGGTCCACCAGATTGGCTTCCTTTTTTGTAGGAGAGCATCTTGGTTCTATTGGGTATGGCGAGATCCATGCATTTGTATATGTGTTTGCACAGTGCATTGGTGTATGATTTAGGGGTCATGCAACTATTCTCCATTTGCATGGGTGCCGTGAAGGTAGCCACCTCTGTTTTTAGGAGCCCAAAGTTAGCTTTGTAGAAGTTTTTCATGGTGGTTACCTTTGCGGGGGGTAGATTATCAAGATGATTAGTTTGTGGTCGGATCTAACCAGGGAGGAGTTGACTATTGGTATAGAGCAACGGTCGCCCATGTTAGTAATGACCAGGTCAAGGATGTTGCTACCTCTAGTGGGGGTAAGAACAAGATAGTCCAGGGCATTGGAATTAATGAATTCCAGGAAACATTGGGCAAATGTATTAGTACATGAGTATTTTTCCCAGTTAATTGAGGGATAGTTAAAGTCGCCCAGTAGAGTGTTAGGTGGAGCCTAATATTCTCCAGGGTACTTAGGAATGTGGAGTGTGAGTCTTGGGACATGGTTGTGAACCTATAGCAGGCTACAACCTTAATTGCTGTCTTAACCAATGTTAGCTGCACCTGAAGTATCTCTGATGCATTATGTTGGACTACCTGTCTGAAGGTGTGTGCATATTTTATGAATATGGAAACACCACTGCCTTTGGAGCTGTGGTCCAAGTTCTAGGGCTGAAAGGTATGGAATGAGGTATAGCCTGGTAGTGCAGGGGTGCCTTCTGCTGCCTTGAACCAGGTCTCTGTTACAGCACAAATGTCGATGTTCTCCATTTTAAGGAGTGCTTCAAGCAAGTGCATTTTGAGATTTAGACTTCTAGCGTTGAGCAGCATGACCCTCAGATTGCATTTGTTTGTAGCTGTTATGGCGGTAATTTGGTCTTTGGAACAAAAAGGCACTATGGGGGTGGTAAGAGCCTTGGCCAGTATCCAGAAGCCAAGGGGTGACAGATGAAGGCCATCTCTGGCAAAGCATCAAGGTCTGTCAGTCATGTCGTCCCAGGCAGACCGATACTGGATCCCCTTAGAATGACACCAGAAACTTAGCCAATTGTTGAAATCAATAATTTTCTACTTGTACTGTGGTATGATTCTGGGTTGTGGGTGATGGTAGGATGCTGCTCAGGGCTATGGTCATAACTGCCTGGGCTACATAATCCAAGAGCTCCTCCATGTCTCTCTTCATGTAGTCCAGGGAGGTACGGTTCAGGTCATTCACACCCACATGTACAATGACAGAGTCATATTTGTACCTGTTGTTGAGGGACCTGAGTGCATGCATTATGTGGTGGATCCTGGCAGCTGACTGTTACTTTCTCCTTATTCAACCTAGTGAGTGGGACATCAGTGTGCCTCACTATCGAGTCATCTATGACTAGTGTGTTGGGCATGCTGTTTTCCCTTGGGGGCTTTGGTTCATGGTTCATGGGTGTGTACTAGGCTAATGGCCCTGGAGCCTTTACAAGCCTAGCCCATAGAAGTGCCCTGGCATTGTGCCGCCCGATGTTAGTTCCCAGTGCCTATATCAAGTACAGCCACTGGAGTGATCCCCGCAGTGAACGTTCTATTTCCCATCCACTCATCAAGATTTCTCTTGAAGAGGGCCAGTGAGGTGCTCTGCTTGACATTTATGGGAAGTCTATTCCAGAGCATGGGTGGTCTCAGGGTTATGAACCTGTCCCTCCAGCATGTTCTGTTGATTGTGGTAATGAGTCTGAGGTCTCTGGAGTATGTGATGTGGAGGGATATGGATTTCTTTAGATTTTGCATTTCTAACAGAGCTGGGTCAGACATGGCTTTGTAACTCAAGCAGAGATCACCTCTTAGTAGATGATATGAGATGGAGAATAGCTGGAGTTTTTTGAGTCTGTCCATGTAGGACATGTGTTTAAAGCTTAGGATCCTCTTCGTGAGGTACTTATGTGGCCTTTCCAGCTGTTGCATGTGTCTAGTGAGGTACATGCCAAATGGGGCATTATACTCGGTGACTGGTCTACTGAGGGAAGAGTAGAGAGAGATGATGACCTCTTTCTTCCTGGATGCAAAACCTTTGGTAATGAGATGTGCCACATAGAAGGACATTCTGACCACAGTGGCAATGTGGTGGTCGAAGGAGAGGTTGCTGTCAACATGTGCTCCCAGATCTCTTATAATGCCTTCAGTGTTCAGTGGGCTCCCATTGATGTGGTAATTAGTGGGAGCTGAGTTTTTCCCAAAAGGAATGACGACGCATTTTTTGGCATTAAGCTTAAGGCCATGGTTTTGACACCAGTCATTGGTCTCAGTGAGGCCTTTCTGTAGGATGTCTACATCACTTGGGGAGTTAATAATGGCTCCCATCTTGCAGACGTCTGTGAACTTGGTCAGCCAGAGTCCCTCTGTGTTAGCCTGGACGTCTGAGAAGTAGATGCCAAACAGGAGAGGACCCAGGACCAATCCCTGTGGGACTCCACTCGTGACTGTTGGGCAGTCTGATTTGGAGTCTGCTACTTTCACACTGTGGGTTCTATCTGTGAGCAAATTTGCAACCCACCTAGTGATATACAGGTTGATGCCTAGTTTGGTGAGTGTATCAATAATTCTTGAATGGGGAATGGTATCAAAGGCCTTGGCTAGATAGAAGCAGGCTGTATGAACTGCCTTGCCCTCATCCACAACTCTGGCGACTGACTCAGTGAAGTCAACCAGGTTGAGCAGGCATGATCTACTTTTCACAAAACCAAATTGCGTGAGATCTAGAGTTTGGAGATTCCCTATATCCTTGTTAATTAGGTCCATGATGATGCGCTCCATAGCCTTACATATCAGACTCATCAGGCTAATGGGGTGATAATTCCCAGGGTCTGTAGTCGCTCCCCCTCTATGAAGAGGGATGACTGTATCAGTGCGCTATTCAGTAGAGACAAAGCCTGAGGTAAGGCTGTGATTGAACAGGGCACACAGACTTGGTGCCAGTTCACTTTGTAGTTCATATAGAACACATCCAGGGATACTGTCGAGTCCCATGGAAGTTGTATTCTTGGCCTTGGACAATGCAGCTTTAACCTGTGCTGCAGTAATGCTCGGTGGCTGGCATTTCTCTGGTACTGTGATTGGTCGTTTATTGGGGAAGAGATGGGTAAAAATGGCACTGAATCTGTAATCCAATATGTTGGCAATATCTGCTAGATCAGTATAGGAGGCAGCATTGTGCAGTAACTCAGAGCAAAACTGGGTATTGCCATGGAGATTCTTGATATAACTATAGACGTCCTTGTGGTTGTTTTAAGTGTCTGCTGCAATTCTGCCTTCATAGCTGGCTTTAGAGGATGTTCATCGTGCATACAGCTGCAGTAATCACAGATGGGTTTTCAGCCGTCAGGCGGTCCCTCGGTCGGCCGAATTCCAAAGTCTTGGTCCGGCGTCGGTTGTCGTCGCTTACTCTTCTGACGTCAGGAAGGCCAGAGTATATAAGACACAGCCGATGCCATGTTCTTCAGTCTTTTTTGCCGTGCGGTGCCCGAAGCAGAAGCAGTTCGCAAGTGCCGGTCGGCCAGCTCCTGAATTACGAAAATAATTGGAACCGAAGTCTTCATTAAAGCTAAGTACCCCGTTGGGGAACCTTTTCTTGCCTCAGACCGATGTCAGAAAAAGTTAATAATTGTATTTCTTGTGGGAAGTAAATACCGCATAAGGATTTCCATTCCCTTTGCATACCTTGTTTGGGCCCAGACCACGACGTCTCGGGCTGTCGCTTTTGCGCTACCTTCAATAAACGCACTATCAAGCGTCGGGCGGAGTTCGCCCAACACTACTTTGGTAAAGCTTTTGACTATAAAATGTCGTCGGACACTCCGACTACCGTTTTGTCCAAAAAACGCAAGGAAAAGGACCGACCCGCGAGGCCCTCGGTCCCCGCCGACACCACGCCAAAACAGGCTACACGTGGTCCGGTACTCAGCGAGACACCTTTGCATTCCCTGACTACCGACGACACTCCTTTGGCGGTGTCCTCTGTACCCGAGACTGCTGGGTCCTCGGCCCTTTCCCAGACTACAACCGAAGTCCCTGCTAATGTCGAGCCTACTAATGTGGACAGGTCCACTTCCACACATGGTGTATTTAGGCCCTCATCTGCTTTTTCAATTAAGGCCTTTACCAAATCCAAAGCAGCCAGGCATCCCACGAGGCCTGTTCCACAGGGCCCATCTCCTGGACACATGCCTAAGAAACAGATGCTTAAAATGGCTGAGGATCTAATTACTCTTATCAGAGGTTCTCAGCCCCCTCCTGACAAGAGACCCAGAGTGGAGGAAGAATCTCACGCATCTGATCAGGGGTCCATTTTATCAGAACATTCTGATGCAGAGGAACAATCTTACTCCCCTTTTGAGGATTCAGATGCAGAACAGTCCATCCCTTCTGTATCCCCTCCTGAGGATTTTTCTTTTGGGGAAACCTTGCACACCTTGAGGGAACACTTCCATTGGGAAGGCCAAGACTTTTCAGATTCCAAGAAAAGGCTTAGGGAATTTCTTTGGTTACCTCAGCACAGGCCTCTGGCTATACCCCATGTTTTGGATGTACTAGATGATGTCTACTCGGAGGCTTGCCTTAACCCTGATTCTCTGCCTCCTGCACCAGTAAAGCCTGATAGGTATTACAGAGTACCCAGTTCTCACCAATTTCTCTACAAAGGCCATAATGCTGACCCTGAAACCATTTCACAAGGCCCCAAGGGATTAAAGGCCTCCACTGCCAAGAATCCACTTCCTGCAGAAAGGGAATCCAGATCTCTAGAAAGGTGGGGTAAAAAGGTATATACCTCGGCCACCCTAGCCATGAGATCCTTAAACTGTCAGTTTCATATGATTAAATATCAACAGTACCTGTTATCACAATTAAGGAACAAAATGTCTCAACCTGAACAGCCAGATTTAAAAGAGTTACAGGATATGATGCATAGTGCGGAGCAAGTGGGTAAACACACCTTACAATGTGGTTATGATGCCCTAGAGGCTTTCAGTAGAGCGGCTGCTACAGGATCAGTCATTCGCAGACATGCCTGGCTTAGGGAACAAAATTTGCCTGATCATGTGAAAGCTAAACTTCTTGATGCTCCTTTACAAAAGGATGTATTATTTGGTACTAATGCTGAGGAGATACTACGGAAAATGGAAGAAAAAGCCAAATCTATGCAAACTGTCAAAGCTTTATTACAGGTCCAACCACCACGTTTTAGCAGAAATTGGCCTTCAAAAAACTGGTCCTTTCCAGCCACTGACAAGCCCCAAAGAGGTAGATACAGACGCACAAGGGGCAGAGGGCAATCACAAGGATCATATAGAGGCAGACAATGGCAATCTACAGCACCAAGAGGTGGTGAAGACAGTGCACAACAATACAGGAAGCAAACCCAATGACTCCTTCATTTCCATGCCAAGCAAGTCTCAGCTGGCAGCACCTTTGGGAGGGAAACTAGCATTATTTGCAAGCAATTGGCATATTGTCACAACAGACAAATGGATACTGGACATTATAAACAGAGGCTACAAATTTCAATTTCACACTCTTCCAAAAATGAGAGGCATGCCAAACCTGCCACAAAATCAAAGGGCAGAGGCAAAATTACAAATTTCAAAGCTCCTAAACATGAGAGCTATACAAAAGGTACCTACGCACCAACAAGGTCAAGGTTTTTATTCAAGACTGTTTCTGGTACCAAGAAAAGGAACCGACTGGAGACCCATTCTGGACTTATCCATTCGAAACACATTTCTACTCGTACCAAAATTCAAGATGCTCACATTACAGCAACTTCTTCCCATGCTGGGCAAGGAGTTTTGGCTGGTAACATTGGACCTCAAGGAGGCATACCTGCATGTCCCAATCAGACAAAGCTGCAGAAGATACCTCAGATTTCTTGCAGGTTCAATCCACTATCAATTCTCTGCATTGCTCTTTGGCTTATCTACTGCGCCCAGAGTATTCACAAAGTACCTGGCATCAGTGATTGCCTACTGCAGACTTCAAGGGATACAAATTTACCCTTATCTGGACGACTGCCTGATCCAAGCGGACAGCAAACACATACTACTGGAACATCTGGCATATGTGACACTGTTACTGCTTTCTCTGGGATATACCATCAACAAGGAGAAATCAAGGCTAACACCATCTCAGAAAATAACCTTCCTGGGTGCCAGCTTGGACACAAACACCCAGATGGCATATCTTATGCCAGAAAAACAAGGGCAACTATCTCAGTACTTCAAAACACTAGCAAAAAGTACCAGGCTTACTGCAAGGAAAATCCTGCAGGCTCTGGGATTCATGGCATCTTGCATTCTTCTAATCCCATGTGCAAAGCTGCATATGAGGAAACTTCAATGGTACCTAAAACATCTATGGTCTCAACACAGTCACAGTTTGGAAGCAATTGTACCAATAATTCCATGCTTACAAAAAGAATTTCTATGGTGGGCCCAAGCATGTCAAGTAAACACAGGCCTTCCATTCTGCAAGCCTCAAGCAAAACAAGTCATAACCACAGACGCCTCAGACTACGCCTGGGGGGCGCACATGAAGGACAAGTGCATTCAGGACAGATGGTCCCAAAAGGAAAAGCACCTGCACATCAATCAAAAAGAAATGCTGGCAGTAATAAATGCAATTACAGCTTTCAAGGACTTCCTGCATCCAGGGCAATTGCTGATAAGAACAGACAACACCACAGTAATGTGGTACATAAACAAACAAGGAGGAACACATTCATACCCCTTGTGCAGACTAGCCATGACTCTTTGGAACTTGGCTCTGGAAAGACAAATCGAACTTCAAGCACAGTACGTGCCAGGCCTGGAAAACACACTGGCAGACACTCTAAGCAGAAATATGACAGATCCACACGAATGGAAGTTACATCCTCTGGTGTTTACAGAGATAATCCAAGCGTGGGGGATGCCAGACATAGATCTTTTTGCCTCCCACAGGAACCATCAAATGAAAAAGTTTTGTTCAAGGACCTTCCATCCAAAGGCCTGGAAAGTGGACACCCTTTCATTCTGTTGGACAGCATGGACAGTTTATGCATTCCCACCTCTGCCTCTTCTGCCCAAGGTACTTTTGAAAGCAAGAACAGACAAACCAAGGATGATACTGATTGCTCCAGATTGGCCAAGGCAACACTGGTATCCACTCCTGAGAAGCTTAATGCATACCCCTCCCTGGTCCCTGCCTCTAATACCTCTTCTGCTGACTCAGAACAACTAAAAAACTCTTCACAGTCAGCTGAAAACACTCAACCTCGCTGCATGGAAAATTCCTTAACACCACAACAGACCCTACTCTCCAAGGAGGTGCAGGATGTCATTTTGGAGGCCAGAAGACCATCTACTAGAAAAGCTTACTCCGCAAAATGGAAGCGGTTTTGCTGTTGGAATGAGAAAAGAGGCCAGGACCCTAGAAAATTGAACTTGCCTCAGGTTTTACAGTACCTAGCTGAACTACTGAACAGTGGGCTCTCATTTTCTTCCATAAAAATTCATGCCTCAGCCATTTCTGCAGAATTCAACACGGATCCTCCTTTATTCTCTCACCCACTATTAAGACAGTTCCTCAGAGGGGCTAAGAATATAAGACCTCCAAGGAAGCAACCAATACCAGCCTGGGACCTTAATTACATACTAGAAAAATTAACATTGCCTCCTTTTGAACCTGCTGCCTCAACAGATTTGCAATATTTGTCCTGGAAAACTGCTTTCCTTCTGGCCATCACTTCAGCTCGTAGGGTTTCTGAACTACAGGCCCTCATGGCGGTACAGCCCTTCCTCATCTTCCATCAGGACAGGGTTTCCCTTTGTACCAACCCATCTTTTATGCCAAAAGTGGTATCCCGGGTAGCCTTAAATCAAGCCATACACCTGCCTACCTTTTATCCTAACCCTCAAAACAAAGGGGAAAGGCTGCTACACTCTTTAGACATCCATAGGCAGCTACGTTATTATTTGGACAGAACAAAGTCCTTCAGGAAATCAGAACAACTTTTTGTGTCCTATGCCGTAGGGGCTCAAGGGAAACCAGTGACAAAACAGACCATTTCCAAGTGGATTGGCCACTGCATACGGTTTTGTTATTCCTATCATGGGAAATCTGTCCCTACTGGTATCAGATCTCATTCCACCAGGGCCACAGCCACCTCTACAGCCTTCCTTAGAGGTGTTCCTACTAAAGATATTTTGGAGGCAGCCACTTTGAGTTCTGTACATATCTTCACAAAACACTACCACCTGCCCTTATATTCCAGAACAAAAGCAGGCTTTGCCACTGCTGTTTTGCAGGGCATTCTGGCTCAACCCAGTTCCTCATAGTACCTACCACCCTATGCATAGCTTTGGGACTCTACCCATCTGTGATTACTGCAGCTGTATGCACGATGAACATAGTACAGTTTTGTACCTACCATAAATGTAGATGTTCGAGTGCTAATACAGCTGCAGTACAGGTTTCCCTCCCTCCTTCCCCACTCGGTAAAGGCATGGGGCCTAACAACCTCTTCTTACCACTTGATTGGGTTATCCTGCTATGTTTTATTTGCTTACTTACACTGTTTTTGCATTACATTGCATTGCATGCATATGTAGATAAGCCTTATTTATGTATTGCCTTCCTTTTGGGGGCACCTGACATCTGGGGCAAGAAAGACTGAAGAACATGGCGTCGGCTGTGTCTTATATACTCTGGCCTTCCTGACGTCAGAAGAGTAAGCGACGACAACCGACGCCGGACCAAGACTTTGGAATTCGGCCGACCGAGGGACCGCCTGACGGCTGAAAACCCATCTGTGATTACTGCAGCTGTATTAGCACTCGAACATCTACATTTATGGTAGGTACAAAACTGTACTTTTTGATGAGGGATCTCAACTTTTTGTTGAATCTAATAAGGGAGTTTTTCCAGTCTTGGGACTTCACCTTTTTCTGCAACAGTTTCTTCCTTCTGTTGTAGAATTTACTAATGGCAGGGGACCACCACATTGGCTTCCTTTTTTGGTAGGAGAGCACCTTGGTTCTGTTGGGTTCTTGTTACATAGAAACTTTGAATGTTTTGCACTCCAGTGTACCAATTTATGAAAACATATTTAATATAATTATTTGTACAGTTACTGTCATTCTGTGATCTAAATTTTATTTTTAAGTGCATCACAGATTTTTTAACTGTGTGTGGCTATATTTTCCCATCTTTCTGAAGGTTTCCATTCACTAAATTTAGCTTTTCTTGAAGTTCTAATAACTATTTTTCAACTCTTTTATTTTATTCATACACCAACTTGAAATTTTGTAATATAAATAAATTCTGTTAGAATCTCAAAGATTATATTTTTGCTGTCATATTTTCATTAAAAAGAAGTAATTTTATTTTATTCAAAAATATTCTTTAAAGCCCTTTAACTATGCGAAGTAGGCAGGTATAAGACAAGTAACCTTTCATTACTTAACACCAGTTTGAAAAGAAAAACACTGTAATCTAAAACAAATGTGCTATTTTACTAAAAAATAAACTTTTTAGCAAATGTCAATAGATATTTATATTCTATCAATCCTAGTTTTTTGGAACCAAGAACAAATGAATAATGCATAAAAAGTAATAAATAAGATTCTTTAAATTCAAGCAAATATATAAAACTTAAATTTATTGTCTATTATTTTATACTTTAGCAGTAGCAGACTATTACTTGATTTAATATACTAATTTCAATCTTGTAAACAATTAAATTTCTTAGCCATAATTATATTTATTTTACTGTAGTCTAATAAAGCACTTAAGATTTTAGCAGTTTCTGTATTCATGCAAGACAGTCAATACCTGCCAGCCAATGCATACATTCTATTCTGAAATTCAGTTGGTGAAATAGAAGAAACCATTTATTTTATGAATAGATGAATCAGATAACAGTTTAATACCAGCCTTCAACATATGTGTCTCATGCAAGAAATAGGACTTTCTTTCAAAAGGACCTTGGACTGCTCCTTTTTGGCATTTACATCTCAGAAGTCAAGGCCAATGTCAGTGGTCTCTGGCTGACTAAATTTGCAGATTGTTGCAAATTAGGAGCTGTCATTGAATCTCACACTGACACAGATGTTCTTCAGGAGGGGCTGACACTGAGAAACAATTAGTAGCTGAGCCATGGACTAAAACTAAATGCCAAGAAATGCATAATACTATTCTTTGGGAAATCATCCATTCCCTGATAACTATCATATTGACAACACACCCCTTAGAGTTGACCCAGTAGTCAGGGACACACATAGACAGTAATCTAGCCTTTGATCATCACGTGTCTACATTGGTGAGGAAATCATTCTTCTTCTTCTTCCTCTTTCGGCTTTTCCTGTTTAGGGGGTCACCACAGCGCATCACCCGTCCACTCATGATTGGCAGTAGAGTTTTACGGTGTTGAGTTGCCAGCCCGGCGCCCAACCTTCTACAGAAGGCATACACACACACTCGCACCTAGGGCCAATTTAGAGTGTCCAATCCACCTACAGCATGTCTTTGGGATGTGGGAGAAAACCAGAGCACCCAGAGGAAACCCACACAACCACAGGGAGGACATGCAGACTCCACACAGAAGGCACCTCAGCCGAGGATCGAACCAGAGACCCTCTTTCTGTGAGGCAGCAACGCTAACTGCTGCACCACCGCGGCCACCCGTGGTGAGGAAATCATTCTATGTTGCGGAATTTATAAATAAAGGTATGGCATCTAAGTCCAGGGAAGTCATTGTTCCACTGTATTTGGCATTCATCAGACCTATCATTGAGTACAATGCCACCTTTGGTATATACCTAACCAGGCATATCCAACAATTGGAACGTCCAGAAAGATTCCTCACTAAAAGAATACAGGATGAAAGTAATATGTCCTATGGAGACCACCTCAAGGCCCTATCCCTGTATTCTGTCTCCTACAGGCTTTTGATGGGAGATCTATGCCTGGCATACAGGACATTGTAAGACCCCACTCTGACGGACCTCCTGCATATTCACAAAACAAACAGTACCAGAATTACCCATTCTAAAGACTTAAACCTTGTCTGTGATATAAACAGGACCTGCTGGAGAGAGAGGTGTATATCCCAGAGACTACCCCATCTGTGGAACGGGCTCCCCATCCATGTGAAGCAGAGTTCCTCCCTAACCCAATTCAAGTGCAACTTTGACAACTGGATGGGAAACGAGAAATTCATCCCTGGTTTGGCACCTATGTCCCTAATGCAAACAGGTAACCTGTAAATGGTTCATGTCCCAGGCCCATCCTTACACTTATCAATGTTATCAGGAACTTGTAAGAGATTTGGGATGCATGGCTAGGCTTAAAAAGGCCCTTGTGGTTGTTAGTTTAGTAAACGCATATGAACCTATAAAAACTGAGGCACTTCACACCCATTCTATTTAAATCAGTTACATTTAAAGAAACATAGTCAAATGTATAAGCTAACAAATGCAACTAAATGCTTTAAGCAACATCATTCTAAATAAAATGATATAAATGACACAGACCTGTCTTATGCATTCAAATTCTAGATATACAAAAAATAATTTAAGATTTCTAAACATTATGAAAACTACCTACTTACATGGGTAAAATTGAATTTTACCCTATTCAGAAACCAACAGCATAGGTGAAACAGACCATACTTAACTACTACTACTCTATAAAACTAACTAATCTAACCTAACACTTTGCAAGCAGATGCCACTTCAAAAATAATAAATTGTATGACTGTTAAACTGAACAAAAATAAAGAAGCTGAATGATCATGTTTAATAACTTAGCACTACAATTATTAAATAAAATGGTTAGTAATAACATTATAAAAATTAAAAGCATAAATTTCAAATTTCACATAATTTCTCCTGAAATAAAATATTATAATAGCTATTTGTCAGATTTTCTAATCTTGCTACTCGACTTGTAAGTACTATGTGTTATCTTAAAGTATTTATCCATATTTACCTATGGGTAGACACAATAAAATCAATGATCAGCTGAAATTGTAACAATGTCAGTAGTTTGTTGCCATTGTTATTTGAATAAATGGTCAGATCCTTAACACTGGACTATTTTCAGTCACAACACGGGCCAAATGGTAGGAACCATATGACAATATAGACTTGAACAAAAACAAATTACATAAATGCACAATAGTGAACTAGATACACACATTTCTTTTACCCTGAACAGGTATAATCAATGTCCTAATCAACTTGAATTAGAAAGGCATTCACTGGGAAATACTGCAGAAAGAATAATGACAGTGCAGATTATCCACAGTATATCCGCTAACGCAACAAAAGTTCAGAGCGTTTTAAAAATGATGTTGATTCTCATGGAAGAAGTTATTGCTGACTATATCGCTAAAGAAATGGGCATTGTTAATATACTAATGTTCAGCCTGTATTCTACCAAAATAACTCCTTGTCAGTTTAATAGCGATTAATTTGACAGTAATATAATGTACAATATGTATACTACACAGAAAATGGAAAACATACTTCTACATATGTTACAAATTAAATTAAACAATAAAGCAATTTGAGGCCAGTTAGTAAGAACCATTAGAAACGATACTGCCAATAATCTGCATATATCTAATAACAGAATGTTATGCCATATATTTATTAACAGTGCTGTTCCCTTATTTATCAAACTGTCTACCAAAAAAACATAGTAAACTGGTGCTACAATTTAAACATGATGTGAAACATGTAGTTGATACCTTTTGCAGTAACTTTATAATCACTATTAAGAAGTGAAATCTTTCTACAAATTTAATGATTCTTTAAGGCCTATCTTCTTTGGAAATACAAATAGTTTTAGCCAAACTAATAATGTGGCTTTTATGCCAACATTCTGTGTTGCACACTGTAAGAACTGAAGTATGCCCAAGACTAAGTTTGCCTTAAAATATTTAAAATGTGTCAGTTGTACCACATAAGCCAAATAATTTACTGTTAGACAAGGAGCCTATTATTTTATAAACCATATATAAAAGCAAAATGCCTTCATTTCTGGTACCATCCTTTTCTGGTGCATTATCTAAATCCTTTTTATCTGAATTATTACTTTTTTAGTATAAATCATGAAAGAAGAGAAGAGTGTTTGTACCATATCTACATTATTTTGTATAGTTCTGCCCTGTAAGGTATGACTGCATATCGTAAGGCTTGCTTGTCTTCTAAACTTGTTGTGCAAGGCATTTAGTGATGTTAAGTATAATATATTTCTATAACTAGTAAGATTACAATTATAATTCTTCTGCCAGAGTTCACCATTTGCCGTTGTTGTGCATAGACAACCATAGTAAGATAATGCATCAACTAGATGATTATTTGAATCTCACAGCTCTACTATTTTTGCATTACTTATGTTCTGTATTCCATACTTTTCAGGTACTTTACTGCTATTATTGAAAACCTTTGCTTTAGATGGACTGTCCTGACAATTCCCAGTTATGCAGGCAGGAACAGACCTGCATATGAGGAAGAATATTACCCTGTGTAATATCCTGCCAGAAAGGTTTTTAGTATAAGGAAAAGTCTGCCACAGTTATTACTTAAGGTGTGGGAGAGCATATCCAGTATGGTGTTACATAATCACCCACTCTGATATTTTTGTCCTCATATCATTTCTAATTTATTAATGTTGAGTGGCACACTGTTTAGGAGAGTTATGTGTCTCATGATTAGTGTTGTGTTGTGGTGGTCGAGTGCGTTTCTGCCTTGGAGATATCTGCTGTTTGGGTAGATTTTTATTGGGAGCCTCCGCAAAGTTGGGTGTGTGATTTGTGTTTTTATGTGAAGGCAGTGCTGGTGTGTGTTCTGGAGGGCTATGTGTTCCATGTGGTGTGGTGCAAGTGTTGACCTTCTCCTCTTGACCAGCTATTCCAGTCTTGGCTGGAGAGTGTGTGGCTTCCAGTTTGGATATATAAGTGCATGTCTCGCAAGTGTGAGTGTTGGGAGGTAAGAGGGGAGAGGGTTGTCAGTGTACATGAGGCAGTTGTTACATTGCCTCATCGACCTCTGCTGAAAATGAGCTTCTACCCAGTTGGACTTTCCCGGTAATCAAATGTGGATAAATAAATAAATAATATTATGCATGATTGTTAGTATAGAGTCAAGGGCTTAAGTATTGAAAATTGAAATATGAGGCAAAAGAAAGGTGGGTTTTAATTTAAGAAAGCAAACTGAACAAGAAGAGCAACAAAATGTGAAAAATTAAGTGATGGTTGGAAGAAAGGAAATTTGGGCTTTGTATACAAGAGGGTGGTGGATGTAAAATGACTAAGAAAGATCTTTCTGAATATTTTGGAAAGCCTGGGAAGAATTAAGCAAGTACTCAAAAAACTGACAGAGGGTGAGATGACTTTTGAGGGAGTGGGGAGTAAGTGAATAATCTGGAAGTGGCACATGGTCCAAGTGAACCTCTTTCTTAAACTAAGTGGCTAAGCTGCTCAGGGGACCACTGCTGAAATAATTTTGTCTGCAGGTGAATAATAAGGGTGATAGCAGGTAAATGAAAGATGACTTTGCATGAGGGTAAATCCAGGAATGAGGCAGGCAATAACAGGACATTTGTTCTCATATGTGTCATAGGGAAGATTATTGAAAAAAAAAAAACAAGTTGTAATGTTATGTCTTTAATGGAAAACCAAGAATGTTGCTTTCTAAAGACAAGTGTATTGTTTTAGTCTTATGATGGTATGCTTAATGGACTGGATAAGGCAATCCTGTGAATGGTACTGTGCTTAATCTTTTGCAGTGTTTTTGCCTTGGGTCCGCACAGGGTTTGGTATGTAAGTTGAGAAAGAGAGAAACAGACAGGCTGAAGCTGTGAGGCAAATAAGGAGTGGTGGATAGAAGAGAAACATCAGCTGAGACAACATTGCCAGTGATGTCCTGCAGGGATCTGTATAGTGGCTGACACCTTTCATTCTGCCTCTGTTAAATATGGCTACTGGAGATGGTTATTTTAAACGTATTTACTGATCATTCCAGGATCTTTCAATTGAGTGATTTTGGCTGGTAAAAGGAGTAAAGGGTCATATTACGATGAAAGATTTTGGAAGTTAAGTAAATCACTTTATATGAAGGAAGATTGGTAAGGAGGGGATATGGTCTGCATGCATCATATTAGAATTTGCCAGTCTGACAAAATATAGCTGGAAATGAAGGATAGTGAGGGACATGTTTTGTCATAGCAAAATAGCAACTTTTTGTTGACATAAGCAATCCTTACATTTATATAAATTAAGGTAAACCATATTGACACAATTTCCTTTGCAAACATTATAATTGCAAACCATGCTGACACAACTGTAGCTGCAAACATTGTACATCACTTATACTATATCGAGTCATTGTCAGTCAAACATTACATAGCTCATTCAAATCCTGCCTTCTTTTAAACCCCATTCCTCCTCTGCATGTATTGATCCTACAGTTCCATTTTTTCCTATGTAATTTGCTCCTACCCTTTTCTAAAGATCCCAGTTCCAGTTGTTTTATCTGTTACTACCTTCCCTACTTCTAGTAAAGTTGGTTTAGACTTTGATTTCCAATTTCTAGACAGAGCAGTCTGCAGGGAATCTTTAAAGTCTGCCAACTCATTACACTCCCAGAAAATATGTTTCCGGTTACCTCTCTCCTCCCCATCACACCTCCAACATTTGCTGTCTACCTGAGGAAAAATTCTTTGGAGTCTACTTGGGGTATACATATACTTAGGTAAACATTTCCAAGCAAAGATACTAAATCTTTTAGACTTTGTTGCATATTTGGCACACACACACTGTTTCTTTATGAAATGGTTATCCAGTCTCTCTTCCCAATCATTTCAAGCCTCCTCTGATTGATTCTTGTATTTATCATGCAATATTTTATATTCTGTACTTTTTATTCCTTTCTTAACAGCAACTTCTAAATTCTACTAAAAGCAAAGTGGCAATTTTGTTAGAATCAAGGAAATACTGTTTGTGACAGTGTAGCAGAACTTTAAAACATAGTACTTAAGAACAAGTTAAAATGCAGGTCTTTAGAAGGGTGTGGGTTAGCTTGACGTTTGTTATGGTTACATAAAAGGTACGGCATGGCGGTTAGCTGCATCCATCAGATGGGCTAGCTAGACATTAGGTTATTTCTCATTAGTATTTACATCGGCTTGCAAAGCATTAAAATCCATGATTTTTAGGATTATAGGACTTATTTCCTTTGGGTAGGTTACTACCTGGAAGATGAGGCATTGCCAGTAAGAATCTTCATAGGTTCATAGGTAGGTACTAGGCTATCTGCCCGAGGACATTTATAAGCCCAGCCAGAGTGTGTCAGCTTTCGCCACCCCATTGATTAATTAACTGAGCCTCTGTCAAGCAGAGCCAATGAAGTGATCCCAGGGGTGTATTTTCTGTTACCCATCCACTCGTCAAGACTTCTCTTGAAGAGCGTTAGTGAGGGGCTCTGCCTAATGTAGTTAGGAATTTTGTTCCAAAGCATGGGGAGTCTCTGTGATAGGAATCTATCCCTCCAGCATGTTCTATTTATTGTTGTGGCGAGGTTTAGCTCACTAGAGCATGTGGCTTGCAGTGACTTGGATTTCTTTAGGCGGAGCATGTCCATCAATTCTGAGTTGGACATGGCTTTGTAAGTCAGGCAGAGATCACCTCTGAGTAAGCGGTATGCCACTCAGTTCAGCCGGAGTTTTTTCAGCCTGGCTGCATAGGACATATGTTTGAGGCTAGTGATCCTCTTGGTGAGGTGCCTTTGTGGTCTTTCTAGCTGTTGGAAGTGTCTTGTGAGGTACATCCCAAATGGGGCATTGTACTCTATGATGGGACTGATGAGTGACGAGTAGAGGGGCACTATAACCTCTTTATTTCTAGATGCGAACCCCTTAGTAATTAGATGGGCCACATAGAAGGATTTCCTAACTACTTTGATAATATAATTGTCAAAGGAGAGATTACTATCTACCTGGGTCCCCAGATCTTTTATTACCTCTTCTGTATTAAGGGGGCTGCCGCCTATGTGGTAATTCGTGGGTGTTTTGTTTTACCCAAACAGGATGACTATGCATTTTTTGGCATTTAGCTTGAGGCCATGACTTTGACACAAGGTGTCTGTCTCAGTAAGGTTGTTTTGAAGGATGTCCGTGTCAGCCGGAGAGTCAGTTATGGCTCCCAGTTTGCAGTCATCGGCAAACTTGATTAGCCACAGTTTGTGTTTGCCTGTACTTCTGAGAAATATATGCCGAACAGTAGGGGTCCCAGAACCGAGCCTTGCAGGACACCACTTGTGACTGGTTTAGAGTCAGACCTGGAGCCCGCTATTCTTACCATGTGAGTTCTGTCTGTAAGCCAGCTGGCAACCCATCTTGTGACATAGGGGTTTATGTTCAGGCTGGTGAGTTTTTCTATAATACCCGAGTAAGGAATGGTGTCGAGCGCCTTGGCGAGATCAAGGTAGGCTGTGTGAACCACCTTTCCCTCATCTATGGCCTTGGTGACTGTCTCGAAGAAGTCAACCAGGTTTAGTAGGCATGATCTGCCCTTAACAAAGCCAAACTGGGTCAGGTCAGGTGTTTGGAGGTTCCCAATGTCTTTGTTAATGAGTTCCATGATGATGCGCTCCATAGCCTTGCAGAACAGGCTAGTCAGGCTTATGGGGCGATAGTTACCAGGGTCAGTTGTGGCCCCTCCTTTGTAAAGCAGAATAACCGTTGCTGTGCGCCATTCTATGGGCACATAGCCTGTGGAGAGGCTGAGGTTGAACAGCGTGTTTAGGTGGGGGGTTAGTTTGTTCTGTAGTTCGTGCAAGACGCAGCCTGGGACATGATCTGGCCCCATTGATGCTGTGTTTTTGGCTTTTGAAAGGGCTGTTTTCACCTGTGCTTCTGTGATTTCTGGGACACTACACTTTTCCAGTATTGTCGTGGGCCCTTTTGAAGGTAAGAGGGAGGTGACGTTTGCACTGAATCTATCTGCCAGGATGTTGGCAATATCAGCAGGTTCAGTATATTTTGTGCTATTTTGCACTAGCTCAGAGCATATCTTCGAGTTGCCACTTAGATTCTTGACATAGCTAAAGAAGGCTTTGTGGTTATCTTTCGAATCCTTGGCTGTTTTTCTTTCGAAGTTAGCCTTGGATGATTTTATGAGGGACCTTAGTTTCTTAGTGATACTGATCAGGGATGTCTTTCCTTCTTGGGATTTGCTTTTTTTCTGAACTAGTTTCCACCTCCTGTTGTATAGCCTGTTTATGGCAGGGGTCCACCAGACTGGTTCCCTTCTCTTAGGGGAGTGAGTCTTGGTTTTGCTAGGGATGGCACAATCCATGCATCCTTGTAGGTGCTCATAGAGTGCAATTGTAAAGGATTCTGCATCTTGGGCAGTGTTATCCTTTAGCGTGGAAGCTGTGAAACTTGCCACCTCTGCCTTAAGTAAGGTGAAGTTTGCTTTAGAAAAGTTTTTCACTGTGGTTTCCTTGGTTGGGGGTGGTGGTGGGCTGTGAACATCCAGGGTGATCAGTTTATGGTCTGATCTAACCAGTGACGGATAGACCTCCAGTACGGAACACCTGTCGCCCATGTTGGTGATGACTTGGTCCAATATGTTGTGGCCTCTGGTAGGGGAGTTTACCAGCTGATCCAGGGCATTTGAGTTGATAAATTCCAGGAAGCGCTAAGCCTGGGAGTTTGTACTGAAGTAGTTTTCCCAGTTAATGGTAGGGTAATTGAAATCGCCCAGTATCAGGATGTTCGGTAGGACCTTCATATTTTCCAGTGTCTCCAGAAAGGCGGAGTGGTGGTCCTGGGTCATGGAGGGTGATGTGTAGCAGGTCACAATTTGCATTGCAGATTTGCCTGATGTTAGTTGCACATGGATGATCTCAGAGGTATCATGCTGCGCCACTCACCTGGAGGTGTGGATATCCTTGATGAATATGGATACACCCCCCCTCCTTTTGTGTTTCAGTCCGTGTTCTCTGGCCGAAATGTGTGGTATGAGTTGTAGCCTAGTAGTGCTGGAGTGCTCTCTGGAGCCTTGAACCAGGTTTCAGTTACTGCACAGATGTCAACGTTCTCCATACTTAGGAGTGCTTTGAGCGCATACATTTTGAGATTTAAACTCCTGGCGTTGAGTAGCATAACCCTCATTTTTTTACTTGTGCTGTTTACGGTGGTGGATTTGAATTTTGAGCCTTGCCTAAAAAGGGCACTATGGGACAGCAAGAGCCTTGCCAGTATTCAAAAGCCAAGGGGTGACAGGTGCAAGCCATCTCTTGTGAAGCAACGCGGCTTGTCGAGCATGTCATCCCAGGCTGACAGACACTGGATCCTCTTTGAATGACACCAGAAGCTTAGCCAATTGTTGAAATTGATCATTTTTTCTTTATACTGAGGTATCATTCTTGGTAAGGGCAGGATGCTACTCAGGGGTCAGGGTCATACCCGCCTGGGCTACATGATCAGAGAGCTCTTCCATGTCTCTTTTCATGTAGTCCAGGGAGGTACGTCTCAGGTCATTCACACCAACATGAACAATGACAGAGTCATATTTGTACTTTTTCTGGAGTGACCTGAGTGCTTGTGTTATGTGGCGGATTCTGGCTCCCAATAAGCAGCTAACAGTAACCTTCTCCTTGTCCAGCCTAGTGAGTGGGGCGTCAATGTACCTGACTATTGAGTCACTATTACTAGTGTGTTAGGTATGTTATTTCGGCTTAAGGGCTATGATTGTGCGGCACATTGATTTTGTGTTTTATGTGTTGTCTGGTTTGTGACGGGAGGTGCAGGTTTTGTGGGTGTCTGCTTTGAAGCTCTCTGATGCTTTTGCAGGTTTTTATTTAGAGCCTCCGAGTATGATTTTGTGTATTTATGTGTATTTTTTTGCCAGTGCTGGTTTAGTAGGTCTATATGAGGCTGGAGGTGTGGTGCAAGTGTTAACCTTCTTCTCATGACTGTCTGTTCCAGTCTTGGGTGGAGAGACCTTAGCCTCCAGTTTGGCTGTATAATTACATCTCTCGCATATGCTGATGTTTTGTGGTAGGAGGAGAGGGCTGTCTGTGTATATGAGGCAGTTGTAACATTGCCTCAGGATACCCAGATTCACCAGCTGGACTGGAGAGTACACCTGAAGTTGCCCTTTGGTCATGCCGGAATAGTAGGGTGAGCTGCTTAGTTGGTGAGGGGTAGATAAAGAGCCTTGCCCTGCTGGGCAGTCAAGTGTCGGGGTATATTAGTTCTTGCTATTATGTCTGATCAAGTGCTGGACTGTAGGATGCTTTTTGAGTGCTTAGGTTGAGAGTTAGACTAGTTTCAAGTGAAAAACTGAAGAGGAGACTTAGTGGAGCCGGGAATAATTTAACCTTAGCTAACCGGTGCTGCCCGGTGCACTAAACTGTGCAAACGTGGTTTTTAAACTACTAACTTCTGGGCTGGACCCACTTCTCCAGGGACAGATGGCTGCTCAGAATTCCCCTTTCTCACAGGTGAACAGAGAAACTTCCCTCTATCCAAGTAAGGTATGGGCAACTCAGAAACTTGTAACACAGTCCTGAATTCAGCACTAACCTTAGTCCTGGACTATACTAGCTTAGAAAGGCGGGAAACAAGACATTTTTTTGTTTTTTGCTTAACCACAGCTTCTTCCTTGGTCAGTATAATACCTTAAAGTAATAATGCTTTAGGTAACATTTTCAGAATAATATTATCCACTATTACTTGTTGCAGAACTGTGATTTTTGTGAGTTTCTGTGAGAGTGCACATGAAAATGTGTACCTCTCTGCAGAAATATGAGCAAAGGGACAGATAGCATGTTCTGGAACAGGTGTGATCTGTTCTACTGCAAGAAGTTAGAGAAACCCAGTCGAACTGTTGTTGCCTCAGAGGGTTATGAAGCCTGCTACCAAGGCCTCCATTTTTATTTGTATGCATGTATTTGTTTTCTGTAAGTGGATAGAGAGAAGAGAGATACTACAGAGATGTTAGAGTATAAAAGCCGTAAGTAGGACTTTCACAATGAAGAAGAAGCTGTGAGAGAGCAGATGAACACTGGAGCAATTTAACCGCTTCCTACAAGGCTGAAGAAGGAGTAACCTGTTTAGTTATAGAGGGCAAATAAGTCCGAGAGTGGGGAGGGAGTACAGGACATGCATCCAAAAACCTAGGTCCTGGCAGAAAAGATGGCAAAAACGTGTAATGGCCATGTTTCGTTATTTTTATTTATTTTTGGAGAGGGGGGGGTGAATTTCATAGTGTTTTTCGGTGTTGCTCTCTAGGGTAAATTGTTATACGTGTACTTTATTGATTCTAATCCTGTCCCCTCTTTGTAAACCCAGGGTATGATCCAAACTGCTGGTTTGAAATTCTAAGTCTGTATTTTTAAACAACATTCACAATAAAGTTGAAATCTTTTTGTGGATTATTAATACTGAAGTTAGAATGTATAGTACTCTGTCATGTTTTGCTGTTACCGACTTAACATTTGTTAACTGTGTAGTTGTCCTTATCTGTTAGAAAATAAGCTTTGGTTGTCTGTTTTCCTTTCACTGGGGAAAGTAACTATTCATCCTCTTTACCTGTCATGTCAGTGTCCTAACAGCCCAACTCTTGTGAGTTTTTCAGGTATTTTGCATGTCATCAGTTCAGGTCCTGTCTGTAAACATGTTTATTTCTAACACCTGTGACACTCATTCTGACAGGATTCCAGGAAGTCCACTGCCCCTTATAGTATTAGAGATTCTATGTACTTACTCCTGTAGGCTACGTGTCTTGTAAACCACCTGTCTGTCATCTTGTTACCACTCCTGCACTGATTTCCTTAGCGCAAATTAATTTCTCTGCATTTCCTTTCCGTCCGTATTCTACCCTTGTCAACTATCACTGGTTGTACTTCTGTTCCATATTTGTTATACTTGCTACACCTCAGCCACTTGTTTTCTACCTCTTTCTACCATAATATAAGATTACTTTTTCATTTAGCTTCAGTAAAGTACCTGCTGTATCCTGTGTAATTACCTAATGCTACCATATGGTATGTATATTTCTGAACTACATTTGAGATTTTATGGCATTCTTCAGTCTTCCCTGTATTTTGACTCTGTTTTGTATTACAAATGTACTGCACTAATTGTTGTCTCTGTTTTTGTTAATGTCATTATATGGAGCTTGTCTCCTCGGGCCACCACTGAAAATGGGCTCTTGCTCAGTCGGACTAACCTGGCTAACAAATGTCAAAATAAAAGAATAAATAAAATTATGGTGAATAAGGGTAAACTCTGAATCCATGTTTGTGAGCTTAAAGACATCCTGTGCTGTAATGCAGTATAGTCTTTCATTTTAATGAAATTCATGCCTTTGGGCCTTGGTGTTGTACCTGTGCATCGGTTTTCTGATTATTGGACTAACAGATTTATGTCTCTTAGTATCAAGTGTTCTCTGCCACACCCCTTCTACATTGTTTGATGCACCCCTCATAGTTTGATTCATGGACACTTTCAGTTCACCATTTTCATTAACACCTCCCTGTAAACTTTCATGACCTGTATACAGCCTTAGTCCTTGCTGATGATTTTGCCAACTTCTTGTAATTAGCCAACATCTGCATGTGTTCTATTGAATTTCCACCAGGAGGAGTGTTGTGGATTTTTTTGCCCCATCAGATTAACCATGTAGCTATGTTTGTGCCCCAGTGTACTCCCATCCTGCCTGGTGTGGCAGTTCATATCACCCTATAGGATCCCCCCTTTCAGGTGCCTTAATTAGCCATTTTGAGTACAGCACAGTAGTGAAAAGTGCGAGTTCATCATAGGCAGCCTTCATTCATATCTAACAAGGATTGTTTTTACCTCCTCCTTCCCAAACTGCTTGTAGATGTTGCCTTTATTCAGGCCTGACAATGTCTTTATTCAGGCCTGACAGTGTCTTTATTCAGGCCTGACAATGTCTTTATTCATGCTGGGATGGTATTCTTCTCTTCTTGTGGATGCTGCCTTTATGAATTCCCAAGAAGAACTCTTGTGTACATTCTAAGTGGTAAATCTGCCATGACTCTTTAGCCAAGACGCAGGATGCGCGCTGCCTTTTAATTTTGTATTCACAAGTCATATGGCCACAGCTGCCCACACCTGATTTCTGACAGGGTTTCCCCATTGCTTACCCCATTCGTGTAGTCCTTCTCCCTCTCCTAGCTGCTGGCAGGTATTCCACATCACAGGTTTCCATATGCCTTTTTCTCCTAGCTTTGGTGGCAAGTAGGTCTGCCACTGAGTTGAGCATGCTTGTGTACATGCCTGCTAATACACAAATTACCTTTCCCCTTTGATGGTGGAGCACCAGTGTAGAGTAAGCCCTTTTACGTATACTGAAGGGACCTTCCATTTAGAAGAGAATGACACACAAAGTTGGGGGAAAATTACCCTGATGTCCTTTTCTTCCAGACCCCCCCACCCCCCCAAGTCCGCTCTTGATCTGAGCCTGTCAGTGGCACAGAGAGACGCCATAACCCCTCACCGTCAGACCAGATTGTACTGCTTGAGTACCTTGATGTTAGACCAGATGCTTAAGTCATTAAACTTCATGTTAGATTGAAGCAGCTCAAAGTCTGGTAGATCGTTAACACTCCTCTGTCCCCAGAGAAAATAGCTCTGGCAGAATGTTGGCTCACAGGTTAAGGTTTTTGTCTCACAGCTGACCTCTGGCTGTAACCTTTGTGAAGTTTGCATGCTGTGTTTGTGCCTGCAAGAGTTTTCTAGGGACTGTTTTTTTTTTTTC
Organism: Protopterus annectens; assembly: GCF_019279795.1. Classification (NCBI taxonomy): domain Eukaryota; kingdom Metazoa; phylum Chordata; order Ceratodontiformes; family Protopteridae; genus Protopterus; species Protopterus annectens. Next base: position 283,073,210 of record NC_056747.1, read on the forward strand.
AAATATACATGTTGATTGGGTACTCAAAAATCTTCATATATGACTGAAAATGAAGCAAGAAGGATCAGTACACTTATCAGGTGAAAAAATAAGTAAACTAAACAAAAACGTTTGCCTTAGAAATTGCACAGCATAGATCAAAGATGGTGGCAGGTCTGTAAGCACTGCTATTCCTAACTCTCTGATTTTACCCAGAAAAAAAACTCTTTTCAGCTAAACCAGAGGAACTAAATCATCAAAAGAATACAAGAAATTCACCTAAGAGACATTACAGCAACAAAAAAAGCCAAAAAGAAGAGGAGGAGAATACAAAAATCAGAAGGATTAACTAAGATTTAAAAATAAAGCTGATGATATCTGGTACTGATGCCCTGCTGACTCACTGAACTACTACATTCTACCTAAGTACAAAATGCCAAGGGAAGAAAACACCATGGAAACCTCTACAACAAAAACTAAATACTCAGTACTGGCTTCACCTGAAAAGGATACAACACCTAAAAGACAGAAGACTACAAAACCATTGGATACTTCTAAAGCTCAGTATAAAAATAAATCTGATCAGCCAGCCAACCTAGGTGACATAAAAGATGCATTACTGCCTATACAGCATGCATGCCAAAGTCAAAGTAAACTGTCATTCAGAAATCACACAAGTGCAAAAACTGAATGAAATTCCGTATCTCCAGTCTCCCTGTGCAGACACAGCCCAGACCCAACACAACCCAAATGTCACATAGCCCACAAACTGTGTGCCACCCAACCATAGCCCATGAGGCATAACAACGTACCCAGCACTCTAGTCATAGGTGACTCTATAGTCAGGCACACTGATGTTCCACTCACTAGACTAAACAAGGAGAATGTTACTGTCAGGTGCCAGGATCCGCCACATAACACGCATTCAGGTCACTCCACAACAAGTACAAATATGACTCTGTCATTGTCTATGTTGGTGTGAATGACCTGAGACGTACCTCCCTGGACTACATGAAAAGAGACACGAAGGAGCTCTCCGATCTTGTATCCCAGGCAGGTATGACCCTAGCCCTGAGTAGCATCCTGCCATCACCCAGAATGATACCACAGTACAAGGACAAAATTATTGATTTCAACAATTGGCTAAGCTTCTGGTGTCATTCTAAGGGGATCCAGTATTTGTCTGCCTGGGACGACATGATCGACAGGCCACGATGCTTTACCAGAGATGGCCTGCACCTGTCGCCCTTGGGATTCCAGATACTGGCTAAGGCTCTTTGCCACCCCTATAGTGCCTTTTTTTGGGCAAGGTTCAAATGACAAATTCACCACCGTAAGAGGTACAAGCAAGCAAAATCTGAGGGTAATGCTACTCAATGCTAGAAGTCTAAAACTCAAAATGCACTCACTCGAGGCACTCCTTAAAATGGAGAACATCAACATCTGTGCAGTGACAGAGACCTGGTTCAAAGCTCCAGAGAGCACCCCTGCATTACCAGGCTATCATTCATACCACACCTTTCGGCCACCAAACCTGGAACGAAGCACTAAAGGTGGAGGCGTGGTCATATTCATTAAGGATATCCACACCTCCATGCTAGTTGCACAACATAATGCATCCGAGATTATCCAAGTGCAACTAAATCTGGGCAAGACCGCAATTCAAATTGTAGCTTGCTACAGACCCCCCACCATGCCCCAGGATTCCCACTCCTCATTTCTTGATACACTGGAAAGTATTAGGGTACAACCCAACACCCTAATAATGGGTGATTTCAACTACCCCACCATTAACTGGGAAAACTACTCATGTACCAACTCTTTTGCTCAACGTTTTCTGGAATTCATAAATTCCAACGCCTTGGATCAACTTATTCACACCCCCACCAGAGGCAGCAATATCCTAGACCTGGTCATTACCAACATGGGTAACCAGTGTTCCACATCAGAGGTCAATTCCTCGTTGGTCAGATCCGACCACAAGCTAATCTCCCTAGACATCCACATCCCGCCCCCACCCCCAATTAGGGAAACCACCGTAAAAAACTTCTCCAAAGCCAACTTCACACTTCTTAAGACAGAAGTGGCAAACTTCATGACACCCATGCAGATGGACAATAGAGGTACGACTGCTGAATCCTACACAAATGCACTTTATAAGCACTTACACAAGTGCATGGATCATGCTATCCCTAATAGAACCCAGATGCTATCCTCCAAAAAAGGAAGCCAATCTGGTGGTCCTTTGCCATAAACAAACTCTACAACAGAAGAAAGAAACTGTTGCAAAAAAGAGTAAAATCCCATGACTGGAGGAACTCCGTGATCACCCTCAGTAAGAAGCTGAGATCCCTCATAAAATCCTCTGAAGCCAGTTACGAAAACGAAATTGCCACTGACTCTGAAGACAACCACAAAGCATTCTATAGCTATGTCAAGAATCTCAATGGCAACACTCAGATCTGCTCTGAGTTAGAGCACAATGGCACTAAATACACAGAACCAACTGATATTGCCAACATCCTGGCAGATAGGTTCAGTGCTAACTTTACCCCCCTTTCACCCCCTAGAGGGCCCATCTCTATACCGGAAGAATGCAAAGTTCCTGTAATCACGGCTGCACAGGTAAAAAACACACTCTCCAAAGCCAAGAACACAGCATCCATGGGACCTGACAATATGCCAGGCTGCGTTCTACACTAACTACAGAATGAACTGGGACCCTAAGTACCATGTTCAATCATAGCCTCACCTCAGGCTTTGTGCCCACTGAATGGCGCACCATGACTGTTATCCCACTCCACAAAGGGGGAGCCACGACGGACCCCGGGAACTACCGCCCCATTAGCCTGACGAGCCTGGTCTGCAAGGCCATGGAACGTATCATCATAGAACTGATAAACAATGGACCTTAGAGTATTGCATTATGGTTAATTTACGAATTTCATGTATTGCACTGAAAGAAGTGATATTTTACTGCATTGCTACTGTCCTAGAGGGCCTATAAGTTACAGTCATGGTGAATATTGCACTAAATGTTAGGTGAGACTGGTAACCAGGTTCTTGCACAATTTGAGACAGTTTCTACTGACACAGTTGGGCATCATGGGGTGTAGTGGTTATTAGAGTTCAGCAGCCTGATGACATTAGGGAAGAAGCTGTTCCTGAATCTCGTAGTCCTGCAACGTATGCTTCGGAAGCACTTTCCGGATGAAAGATGCAGGAACAAGTCTGTAAGCAGGGTGAGTGCAGTCTTGAATTATTCCTCTGGACCTGCTGAGACATCTGGATAAGTACACGTTGTGGATAGGTGGTCTTAATGATCCTCTCAGCTGTCTTCACCACTCTCTGGAGGGATTTGCACTCAGATGTAGAGCAGCTTCCATACCATACTACGAGGTTGTTCGTCAGGATGCTTTCTATCTTACCTCTGTAGAAGGTAGTGAGAACTGCTGATGGGAGATTCGCTGTCCTCAGCCGCCTTAAAAAGTGCAGGCTCTGGTGCACTTTCTTGACTGTGGAATTTGTATTTGTGTTCCAGGACAAGTCCTCATCGATGTGCGCTCCCAGAAGCTTTGTGCTTCTCACTCTTTCAACTGTGTCCCCATTGATGGTGAGGGGAAGAGTGTTCCTTGCGATTTTTCTTGTAGTCCACAATTATCTCTTTTGTCTTCACATTTACTGCTAAGTTATCTCCACACCAGATAATGAGTTGTTCTACCTCATCTCTATATGCTGCTTCATTGTCATTACTGATGAGGCCCACTACTGTTGTGTCATCAGCAAACTTGATGCGATTTGTATTGTACCTAGCTGTACAATCATGTGTTAACAGGGTGAACAGGAAGGGACTTAGTACACATCCTTGTGGGGCTCCATGTTGAGTGATGCTATCTGAGGAGTTATTTCCTGCGCACACTTTCTGAGGTCTGTCTGTGAGAAAGTCTAGAATCCAGTTACAAAGTGGAGTGTTGATGCCCAGTTGGAGTAGCTTCATTACCAGATTCAAGACCTTTCCTTACAGTTTAAAACATTCAGAGAATCTTTCAACCAAATCTTGACCAGAATTGAAAAAAACATAACCTAAAATCCTGGAAAATGAAATAAAAATAGACACTGTACAACAAAAAGCTGATTGTAATAAAAAAAAAATTCAAGCCATGCAAGCTAAGTAGACCTTGAAGCACGTTCTAGAAGAAATAATCTAATTACCAGAGGAATACCTGATACTATTACACAGAATAACCTGATAATGACTATGAAACAAATACAACTGTTGCTGGAGGAATCTGGAGATTCGCAACAAATAATTATAGAATGACCTCACCGTGCCTTAAGAGAATCTCAAACAAACAAACCCAGACCTGTATACATTAAATGTTTAAACTACCAGGATGTTTCAAAGATTTTATTTACTGCAAAAAATAAAGGTTTTGTTACCTGGAATAAAATCAAAATCTTCTTTGCACAGGACCTTCCCATCCAAATAAGACAAGCAAGACAGCAGCTCTCACCATTCTATAAATACCTAATAGAGAAAAATATAACATTCCAAATGAAATATCCAAACTCACTCCTTTTCCAAGTTCAGGATGGAAAATACAAGGTGGATAACCCAAAGGAGGCTAAAGTAACCTTCCAAACAGTTTTTAAAGAAATTCCCTGTTTGGAATCAAAATGAAGGAAAAATATTCAGTAAAATGAGTTTAGGATGCTTTTCTGACCACCTGGGAGTCACTTTAGTATGGGACCTTCTAACTTAAGCTGGTTCCAGCTTTGCTAGGCCTCTAAAATGCCACGGCCAACCACGAGGTGAGTAGGGAATTAAAAATACTGCAGTAGGAAGTGAATTGTGTTTTTTGTTCGCTGGGGGACCAATTTAAAGGTTACCACCTCCTAGGACTCTGCAATGAATTGTCTTCCCCCTATGAAGTAACACGAGGCCATAAACCTCAGGGGAAAAGCAAGGTCTGGCAACAAAAAACTTCAGTATGAAGAAATGATGCTATGGAGGTCCGGAGAAGCAGGATTTCAGCAAGATTATAACAGAACATTTGGATATGATTCCCAGCTTTTCTTAAACACCATAAGGTAATGAATCAAAAATCAGTTTGAATAAGTTTATTCTGTATGCAGAATACCTTAAATCTAACAGCCTTCTGCTGATTGGGAAGAAAGACTGCAAAGTAACATTAGACACTAGCTTGAAAGCTTGAAAAGTAGTTTACTAAATATAAACTAATGTATACATTTTTAACGCGCTTTGCTGTACCTGAATTAGCAATATTTCACAAACATCAGAGAAAGAGTGTTAAATAGTGTATCTCATTTTGTAGGTTTAATTGTTGAGAAGCCTCTCATTTGACATAACATTAGAAGTGCAGTCTTATTTTTCTCTTTCTTACAATGACAAAAGCTTGCTCAGGAGGATGCTCTGTTAAATGTGATTGTGTTATAAAAGTGTAACAATCAGGGAGAGATCTTAACTAATAATCTCTTTATAATGGGTACCTTTGAAAAGACAAAAACCGCTCAATCTTTACCTGTCAGGCTGCTGGACAAGCCTTGTAGTATAAAGTTGCAAATTACCAATAGGAGCATTAATTTAACCTCTCAGTAGTCTTATGTTAATTTCATACATAGCAGCAAGCATGTACTGCTCAAATATTAGTCTTGGTTATGTGCTAACAATGGAAAGAGGAGTAATGTAGACTGTTCCTAACAGTACGAGTGTTAAATATTTAATAACTGATGTATCTCTGGGTACTAAATATGTTGATTGTGTTCAATACTGAGAAACATCTGACAAATTAAAGGAAATCAGATATGGAGTTATGGCAAAAAGTATGTTAGAAGATTGATTACCTTAATCTTCTGGTTATGCTCAAAAAATACTACATTAAGTATAAAGAGGTTTAAAAAGTAGTATTGTTTATAAATGTATTAGTTGACTGTGTATGTAAGATTGTTATCACAAGTATCTTGCAGATGAAGACAATAGGAAATAGTACTAAGAAGTGTTGTTTTTAGAACTATTATGTTAGGCTTTATCTACATTGTTGTTGTTATTGTCGGTAAGGGGAATCATACGGAAATTACAATGGATAAAAAATACCCCCTTACACATACAAGTGGAACATATTCGTACACTAAAAACATCTTTCTTTCCTCTCAGTATTCTTGGTCCAGGGAAGTAATGATTAGGCATTGGGCTGGGATGAGAATAGGCAGGTGCCATAATCAAATGAGCTTACCTGAATGTCCATACACACACTATCCATAAATGTTTTATAACATCAAAGACATTACTGAGATAAATGTGGGAACTAGAATCATGGAATGTTAAAGGCCTACAGTTAAAAAACAAAAGAAATCTATTCTTGCATCTTACATTTAAAACCAAAGCCAAAATAATATCAATTCAAGAATCTCATCTTACAAATGAACAAACACAGAAAATAAAAAATGGATAAGACAAATCACAGCTTCAGAGGGGAAAACAAATAGTGCAGGAGTTGCAATAATAAACAAGATTTTCAAGGCAATATAATTAAGCTGATATCGATAAAGAGGGAATATGGTGTTATATAGTTTACACCAACCCCGCCATTCCAAAACCATTTTGAGTGCTAAACATGTATGCTCCATGCAACAATCAACAGCACATTATTATGTCACTATTAATAACAAAATTTAAAGATAACTTTATAATTATTGGGGGGTTACTGGAATTCCTATCAGAATCCAAATAAAGATAGATCTAACCCAAATAAATTGTATAACAAACAGGCCAGACTATCCTATCCAAGGTCTTGATAATCAAAATGAATATTCTTCCCAGAGTTATTTATACATTTATAACCACACAAGTGGTAATACATAAATTCTTTAAACAAATACACTAATTTCTGGCCAAGTTCATTTGGGAGCCTAAAAAAAACAAGAATATCATACCAAAAACTATCTCTACCAAAACTAAAAAGGGGTTTAAATTTACCAGATTTTACCATTATCAATAGTAGTAGAATACTAAAGGTAGCAGAATGTGCCCCTTCAACCAACAAATGGTCTCCTATTTGGCTGAAAATATATCATAGTTATATCAAATCACTAGAAATTAATCCTAGAGCTCTTCCTTTTCTAACCAAAAACAGATGTAACCGCTTATAAGATCATTGAAAAAAGACTTCATTATCGTACTTCAAAAGTTGTTAATTTCCCTTGAACCTGGGCCAGCAATGGACATATTTTAACCAATCCATAATAACCCAAACTTAAAAATTAATAACTCAGTGATAAATCTCAACGACTACCCTTTATTAAAAGACTTGAGAATTCGAGATCTCTACCCTTACCACAACTTTATAATTACAGACCTGAGATCTCAACTTAATTTACCAAAATAGTAAACAATTATCTTGAGACAAATTAGAAAAGTATGTTCCAAACACGTTCAAAACCCCTAATTAAACAAGGTGGATATAAACAACTGTGAAACTCTATGGAACACAATGTTATCGGGGAAAAAATGATATCCAACACACACAAATTAATAGCAGAGATCAAATTCCAAGATAATATACTTATTTCTGACTATTCGTTTAAAAGTAACTCGGCAATAAGTGAACAACAATTAAACCGTGCTTTGACATTGACACATAAAGCTTTACTTTTGAAAATGTTAACTTACACACAACTCATGATCAACAACAATGCGTATCTTACCCCATCAGTACTACACAGATTTAACTCTTCTAATTCACCAAAATGTCCATATTGTAGATCACAGGAAGCACATCTAACTCGTATGTTTTAGAGCTGCAAATGTGTAAACTGTGGAACTCATAAAAATCCAACCACAAAAGCAAGGCAATGAAAAAGCAACTCTTACATGGGAATACACACTACTTCACATTCCTCCCCCAGGAATATCCCACAAGCAAGCGACCATACATATCACATTATTTCTATTAATGAAACTATACATAGCATCCAAATGGGGGGACAGAATGAATATCAATTGGGCCAAATTCAAAAAGATGGCAATTAAACACATGCTAGCTCATAAATGGGTAACTGATGCAAAAAATAAGTGTTAAAAACTAAAAATATGGGAACAGATATTTAACATACTGCTAGCTTAATTCTCCCACATTATCGTAAAGACACAGGCATTATGTGTAAAGATATGCCTTCAACACACATTTTGATAGGTAATGACAAGATTTCTCCATAATAGGATAAGCTCGATAAATGGAAGTAGTAAAATAATTGCTGGCACTTTTGTACAGTTGTAAATATTGATGTTTAGATACTGTTCACCGTTAAATATGTACCCAGTGTATTAGTACTTTGTTGTTCGATCTTTGTTCTGTACATTGAAAAATGCAAAATAAAAGATTTTTGGAAAAAAAAAAGAAATTGCACAGCTTGAATGTGAGGTTTCCTGAATAGGTGCCCCAAGTCTGAACCCAATGCAGGTCTTGCAGAATCTGGTTTAGAAATATTCCCTTATTGCCTTGTACGGAGCACTGCTGATTCACTTAAAGCCAAACATCTACTGACTTTTAGTGGCCTTTGAAGTGCAGTGCTTGCTTCGCACCCTGATTTTCAGACTGCTGCTGTAACTTGACTTTTGCTTCTGTGTTGCTTACAGACTTTTCTCACAGACTCGCTTGTTTCAAATTCCCAAAATGAAAACTCTTGCTGTACCTCCCCACAAGTGCATCTCTGGTGAAAAGCATCTCTCCACATTGAATCTGCAGTTTCAGGTCATTTTCCTTCTCTGTACCGCTGTGATGTTACTGATCCCACCCTTTTTTATTACCATGTTTTCATGCCATCTCTTCTTACTTCCATCTGTTAATGCCTCTCCTTTCATTTCTTTTCCACTCATCTTTTCTTACACTAGTTGAAATGTATCCATGACTACTAATTGAAAGAAAAACATCTAGATCTCAGCTGTAAGAAATGTTTTTGCTAAGTAACACATTCACAAACTGAAAAGTAAGCTTTTTTTTGCAGGGGGCAAACTGCTTGTGCCCCCATGTGGAGAAAGGCACACCCTCCTTAAGCTATATATACCAACTTCACTGCCACACAACAGTGGGGATAGGGCAAAGCTGGTTTTGCTGAATACAGGTTTCCCGCAAAACTCCATCGTACATTTGGAACTTGGAGAAGTGGCACTCCTATTCTTATCACATTCCCACTGAAATTACCCATCCCTTTACTCTCCATGCCCTGCCTTGCTTTTTTGTTTTTTTTACTACATCAGGATTTTTCAGTGCTGATGGCAGTGTTAATCTATAGTTAATCTTCACTTAAACTTGTTGTTTTTGCCATGTTTTGTGAATTCTTTAGTACTTCTTTACCACATGTATGTCGTGAATTGTCCATACACTGGGTTTTGTTTATTTCATTTGTCTACTCTATTGTTTTTCCATCCTGGGTTGTGGCTGAAAAGGGTTCACATGAATTAGTGCATACACCTTCTGGCAAATGAGTACAATTCAATTAAAATAGCATTTGGAAAGGCTAGGCTGAACTTTGACTGTTGCAGTATACTGTATAGTAGGAGAATGCAGTAAACATATATTTGTGTATTTTTTTCAGTACTCCCCCAGCATGACAATGAGTGTGTGATGCTGCCTCGTCCATCCTTACCTTGTAACGAGTGCTGCTCGGACATCATCTTGAAGATGTAATCAAAACAAATCAAAAATAAACTGCGGAGTGTTCAAGAAGAGGCCAAGCATATTAAACCTGTAAAATGTATAGTTACAATGAAAAGTTGACATAAACTGATGAAAAAAAAAATTGGACTGCTTATGCCGCCAGGGTGGCCATCTTCAAAACACTATGAAGAAACGAACAAGGATAGAACTTCCCCTTGCAATGCTGTTTCTTAAGTGTCTTGGTCATCCTCTAGATGGCACCAGTTGACTGCACAGCTGCTTAATGAATTGCAGTTGTGCCCAGTCGTTATAGAGAACTGAGATGTGAAAACTGCAGACTGACTGTACATTTGATGTGAGGTACTCTCCAAGAAGTGGATGTTGGACCTTTTTTGAGAGAAACTGGAACTGTAGCCTCACACATTTTTGTTTGTTTTTTTTAAAGGGTACTACTTGTGGTGTTTTCTGTAAATCAATTCCTCACTCCAGTGACCCCCATACTATTGGCAAGTATGGGTCCACATCTAGATCGCAGGGTTACAGAAGGATGTTGGTAAACCAAAAAACAGTGCAGCTAAGAACTGCAGTATTCACAAATGCGCATACATATACTGACTCAGTGTGTTTTTAGCCAATGTGAGTTTCCATTTTTATTTTCTTTGGTTGCACATTCTGCAATGGTTGCTGTTCCAGTCCTGTTACAAAAGACGCAGTTTTCCCGTTGCTGCAGTGTGTCTTAATTTGTGCTGAATTAAAGTTTACAGGTTCCTGCAATAGACTGAGTGATTACATGAGGGTGTAATTCATATGGTACCTGCCCATTGAAGACCGGATGCAGGGCATGTATTTCTTGTAAGACATGCACCCAACATGCTCAAGTCAAAAGTGTCACAGTTAGGAGGAAATTACACATCTGTTTAATACACATACAAATCTATATAAATATATTTCATGAATTCTGTTAATCAAAAAATTGTAAAAACATCTTATGTTATAGTCAGTTAACATATTAACTCACACACCAGAGAGTTCTGTTGCCAAAGTGGCACCTTTCATTTTTACTAAGTATATGTATTAGAATTTTATTCTGATAGCTTATAACAGGAAAAGTGTATAGTTTGTAAGATGTAATATGGGGGCAGCGCATATGAATGAAGATCTGCAAACAGGATTCTTTAAGATAGGTTACTGCATCGCTTTTACTGCTCACTCAAGTATATCTTAAGTTGCTACCTCTCATGTTTTATACAGGTATAGGTCAGATGATGTTGCAGGGGGGATCTGTTCCTCTATAATATGTACTTGCACCCCAAAATGTAGAACAACAGATAAGTGAAACATTTGGCACTATTTGAAGCATCATCTACATTTGTTTGATGTATTTTACCACATATGGAATGTGCTGATTGATTTTATCATTTTTGTTTTACACTGAACTCTTTTAACAACATAAGTGATTTCTTTAATGTTCTGTTAAAAGATTACCGTCATTGATATCGGTGTGGAATGGGGATACTCATACTGCAGTAACCAGGACTGGAAAAGATATTCAGTAATAGAGCTGAGTTAAAAAAAAATGTATGGCCAACTTAAAGATGAGCACTATTTCATGCTTTCAGGCCCATGCTATTAAAACCATGTGATCGGAGTATAAAATTCCATTGAACAGTATGCATCAGGTTTTTTGCCATGGAGCCAGAAATACCTGTTTGCTTCTGTTTGTATGTCAAGGTGGGATGTTTGCAATGCTAAAATGAATCTGGGAAGTGCATAAAAATACACGTTTAACATTATGTAATGATACAGATTAACTGTTTGTCTGTGTAGTATGTACTTTGTTTCAGAAACCATAATTATTCACTTAATTCATAAGGTACTAGCTAGGATTACATTTCAGAATGTGGAAAGGAAAGTTCTTTATGGAGTTTTCTTTCTTCAGATCACAAGTTATGACTGATTCTTGTTACAGGCATAGGCAAATGAAAAATAAGGTGCCAGTATTTTTTGCATTGTTCAGTTTGCAGCCAGGAAATTATTCTTTCTTTTTACAGACCGGTATCTGACGAGACAGGAGCAGTGGTCACAGTGATTTCCTCTGGAATATTGGCTAGTAATGAATACACTGGTGACCCACTTTAACAGATTTCACACACTGAGCACCTGCTCTGCTTTTTTTTACCTGTGATCTGTTGCGGTAGATGTGCTCCATTTATAAAATAAATGGAAACAAAAGAGACAGCAGTACCTCACTTAGACATTCAGACTGTTCAGGTTTTTAATGGTTTTGCAGTCTGGTTGAACAACTGGGTCTGTTATAGTTTGTACCCTTTCACTCCTAAAAATAGGCATATACTTGATTCTTGATACGGATTAGTTATATCATTCCATTTCCTTAAGTTCAGGTTTGCTAAGAAACATAAAATATTTTTTTTAGAAGTATGCAGGTCTGTCCTTTTGTTTTAAACTTTGCAACCACACAGCACTGAACCCCTACACGGTTTCTGAAACTTTCAGAAACAAAAAGTAATTTTACATTTTAGATGCTATGCACATGTAAGCTTTCCTTCTCCATACTGAAAGTTGATTCTATTTAATTACGTAATTAAGTTATGTATCAGTGGACATTTCTGTATTTAAGTCCATTCTGCTGAGAAGAACAAAAGTGATTTCTGAATATAAAAATTTGAGACACTGATCAGTCCAAGTGAAACTAAAAGTTTCTGATCAAGTCATAATGATCACCACCACCACCCATGATGTTGCCTCTAATTTAGCAAACGAATCTTGGGTATTTCTTGCCGTTCTTACTGCAGATATGTGGCTAGCCAACTGATTCAGCATGGAGAGGATCTCTGTTTGCATTCTTCATAACAGGAAATTTTAGAAGTTATTTGATAACAATAAACTGAGGTTACAGAATTATGCTGATATTTTTCATATGTCCTCATTTTTACATTTATGCAGGGTTGCATGAACAAAAAATTTTTTGTGTTCCATCAGATGAAATGTGTGATATCATGTGAGTTTTAGCTTTTTTCAGCTCTGGCTACTCCCTTGTGGCATTGACCCTTTTTTTAATTTGCATGTCAGATTTATGGTTCACTGTAACTCTAAAGATGGCATGTTTGTCTGTACCAAAGCAATTTTATTTTCTTTTTAACTCATTACTGATTATATTATAGCTTTCATCAGTGGTGTCTACTGCTGCTTATGCGGGTAACACCTCATTGCTTGCAAAATGAGCTGAGCCAAAGTTTTCAACGCCTACTAGCATTTTTTATTTCCAGGTTCTTTTTGGTACTTTATTCCAGTTTTGGGAAGCAAACATCAAAGACATGGTGAAGTTACTTTTAATATGCTTTGATATCTGATTCCTTGGTGGTGGTTCTAATGTACGATCAGTGGCAGTTTGTAACCCGTACTGTGGGACCGGAGATTCTTTTGGAGGAGTTCTTTCTCAAATTTCAATTAATAGTGCAACAAAGTACATTCCATCAAAAGTACAAGTTCTTTTGTATTAACAAGGGGCAGTGTAAGGAGTCTGAAGACAAAAGTAATGTGCTTAACAGTTTTACTGTAGAGCAGAAGTGCAGAAAATTCAAGGAAGCAGAATCCCTTTTTTTCTCCCCAATGATAATGAAGTCCTTTTATTTACCATTGTTTTCCCTCTTGGGAGGGGTATTTACAGCTTGTTCACATTCAAGGTATCTCAGAAGGTTAATTGTGGGGCAGTTAAGCAGACAAGCTGGTATGCACATTTTGAGTCTTTGGTAATTCCTCATTTGGCAGGTCAGAGTTCCTGCCATAGAGTGTGTCTGTGTCATTAGTATATATGATATGCCATGTATGTGGAGAGGACGTTACTGATGTACTGAATAGTAGCTGCTTTGATTCCATAAGAAATCTACTTAACCAAATGGCTTCCTATTGTTTCTGCCTGTCATAGGCTGATAGGTTATTATGGACAGAGAGCTATCAAGAAGCTTAGTGAATTCACCCAAGCATGAGGATTAAGCATGCTTGTTTGCCCTGGATAAAACATAGTAAACTAATCCTTTGCATGAAAGGACTCCACAGCCCTTCCACATGGCTTGTGTTGCCCTCTTGACATGATTTCTTCCAGGTGTTAGTGATCACCACTAACAAATATGGCAGACATGAATAATTGGGATGCATCAAGGAATGAAATATGAATGTTTCACACTGGGGCATCCCTTAACTGATGTCCCAGGCACTCTTTTTTTGGGGTGGGGCTACTTCGTTACATGCACAGCTTGTGTTGACCATGCTGTCTTCCAAGTTAAACTAAAAGCTATGCTGCATCACAATCCTTTCTATGTTGTACCAGTACAATCAGCAGATTGTGAAATGCGCTCTCATTAGAAGGGTACTGTGCACTAAATATTTTACCTCAACTCTCCTGATGATAGTTGAAGCTGCTACAGAGCTCACCACTTAACAAGTCTTCAAGTAGCTGTTTTACACTTACCAAAGTCAGTTACATTACACGTGTATGGCTGTAAACCAGTTCACTTTCAGTTCAGATTTTTTCTTTGATTTGTTTAATACTAATTGATTTCAGTTTATTTCTACTTAATTGGATTTTGACCACTTCATGCATTAGAAGGAAACCATTAATTTTAAATAAATTTATTTAGCTGTAGAAATGTTACTCTAAAAAGTCAAACTTGGTGATTCAGTATCTGACTGGAGTCCACCAGGCATTACATTTTCTGTGGCCATGATCCAAAGATTTTATTAGTTTCGTCTGCATCAGTAGCCCACTAAATGAAGGCCAGGCAGATAATATGCCTGTGCTACTGAGAAGTGCACTAGATATACTGTTAATATTCACACCTCAGAAACACTTACTACTTCCTTCAGTACTTTTTATGGCATGATGGGCTAGAAGTTAAAAAAAAAAAAAAAAAAAGCCTTAAAGCTGGAGAGTGAAGCTTGGCAATCTATCAGTGACACTTTAAGGGGGGTATTAGTTTGTTGCAATTTCATTAGAGTGAAACAAACAAGAGCTAAGGAATGAAATTAAATAAGTACAAAGGTTTGTCAGTGAACCTGATTTGATTTTTTTATGATAGGCATCCATATTAAATGTTTGACAGTGTGTAGACCATCAACTGTAGCATAGGTCTGTGGCCCTTGCAGGCAACATATTACAGCATTTTAACGTATGAGCTGTTCTTAGGAAACATAAAAATATATTTCATAACATCACGAATATTGAAAAAAAAAACATGGTCATTAGTTTAACAAGATGAGAATGCAGAATGATGCCCCAGCCAAGTAGGTTTGCTGGTCAGTCCATTTTTCCAGTGCAGAGTTGTTGGCTGCTAAGGCCTATCCTAGCAAGAAATGGGCAAAAAGTATTTGATGTTCCATGCAATGGAGTGTGTGATATTGTTTGACTTTCAGCCCCATACTGGGTGTCAGTCTATCCAACAACGTACACACACACGTTTTCAAGTTTGCTTGGCAACTCAGACTCAATCCTTCATTGTATGTTTGGAATGAGTGAGGAAAATAGAATGGCAGATAGAAACCACTATGATGAACATGTGGAGAATATGCAGACTCCACATAGAGTGTACCCCATAGAATAGAACCTGGGGTCCTAACACTGTGTGGAGTAGTGCTGACCAATGTGGCACTACCAAGTTTAATGGGACAGGAACATTTACAAGCAGTGGAGTTAGATGTCTGATGGATGATAATTGCATGTGCATTTTTACTTGGACTCTTAGTGTTTAGAACTCAGCTTACTTAGATGCATGATGTAACATTGAAATATGCTACTTTAATGAAGGCATTGCTTTTAAATTTGGGGTTTGTACAGTCAGTGTTGTGGAATTGCTTTCATTACTGTGTTGCTGTGATGTCCAGCCTGACCCACAAAGGCAAACCAAGCAAGTCTAAGCATCAGAAGTATATGCCTGCTCAAACTGCCCTGCACATACGCACAAAACTATACTTGGATGTATTTAGTGCCTGTGGCCCGCTTAGTTGCTGCTGTATGCCAGACATCAGTCCCCTCAACCTGACATACTCGGGGAGTAGAATTGTCAAAAAAAAAACTGCCCCAAATGGCTTGTATTGTTCCATGGCCCTAGATACTAGCATTACATACGCATTGACCCTACACCAGCAAATGGACTGCAAGTAGAAACATGCAGCTGAACAAAATGAAAGCTCTTTAATCTGTGAGATCCCTCTGAGTATTGTAGTTACTACATGGCTGCTCTTTCCTATCTTTTTTTTTCCACCTAGCCCAGAAGTACACATTTAAAAATGTAGACATTTAGTCTCCTGGTGTGCTCTCCAACTCTGCTACTGTAATTGAGAGGTAACATTTTGTGATCTCAGTCTTAAATGCACACTTCATTTGCTTTCTTTTTCCACCATTCTCCCCTTTTCTTTATTGCTCAGCATTGTGCTTCTAAGTCAGCCCTAATTTTGAAGTGCATGTCCTGTTCCCTCCTTCCCATGTCCCACTGCCCTGAACCATTCTTTGTTCCCCATTCTGTTTACCATAATGGGTAGTCCTATGACTTGCACAGTTGACCTTCCTGATATTCCTTTCATTACATGGTCTTCAGAATTGGATCAATAATTCCCATTAACGTGACTAGTACCATCTGTAAACTGAGGATGGTGTCTGTAGTTCTGGAGTTTCAAACCCTGGCACTTCGCCCAGCATTTCTTTAAATTTTACAAAAAACATCTTAAGTTGTGTAAGTCAATTCAGCCTTAGGAGTGATTAAACATTCCTCCCTCTGTCCACCTTCAGTGCATGCTTTCTAACACCTAAATCAGCCCTGTTTTCATCCCTTGAGCATTTATACCTTACCTAAACACCTCTGTACTTTTCTACACTGAACTCCAGCTGTCTGTTATCAGCACATGTTGTGGGCAGCCCTTAAGTCATTAGTAAGTAGTGTACTGCTGATGCTATCAGCAAGCATGTTGATGTTCTGTGTCCCTTTGCAATTACCTGTGGCACCCAACTTATTGATGCTTTTTCTTTCAACCATTCCTGCACCAGTTGTTGCTTGAGTATTGGAGCCTAAACGATTTCCTGAATGCCTTTTCAGTTTTTGTTCCGTATGGAGTCTTATTTTTTATGTCGGCATCCTATAAGGCATATTGATGAAGACTTTAATGAATACCAGGTGCATTACGTCTGTAAGTCTCCTTTCATCAACATTACCAGTGATGTTATCATACAAATACTTTGATCATGGCTGTATGCCATTTTCCATGTACTGCATGTCTTGCAGTTGGGATTTTCGACAGGTCACCCCCAAAAGAATCTGCATCCAGAAGGTCTTGCAGCTTTCTGCAAAAAATTGTAGTGTGGATCTCTGGTATCTTACCTTGAAAAATACACATTTTGTGAACTCAATACCTCACTCCAAAGATGTTTTTTTTTTCAATTGTTTGGGCCTTTGCCCTGCAGTAAGTTGTCTATTTCAAGAATCGGTCTTCTGTTGTAAGAGTTAAAAAAAAAAGAAAAAAACAGCAAGTAAAACACTGAAAGCAACTGTAGAGAGGACACTCTGATTAAAGTGATTTACAGATGTTTTGAAACCGACCTTAGCACCACAGCAATTAGTATAAAAACTTTCCCTCATCATCAGGGAACATTTTCATCATCTCATTAATATATTAAAAATTATTTTAAAATATGTGGTTTCTTTGTGCTGACATCAGTGAGGAAAACAAGAACTTGAATCTCTGTGACGTAGGCATAGGCTAGACCATTGTGCATGCACAAAGGTCCTTCATTAAAGCCTATGGACATAGCACGTTACCCTATAGTTACATTACAACTGGAGTAGCTAAATTGTTTGTGGTAATTGTTTAATAAAAAGTTTACAAAGCTTTTTATTAGAAAAGGACAACAAAAAGTAAAAAAGGGCAAACAGGAAAATACATTGTGACATTTTGACTCATCAAATGCTGCAATGTATGTAGAAACATCGGCTTTATACAGTTGAAGGAAAGAAATCATTATTTGCACAAAATTCTGTAAGTGTAGGTGGCATTATTTTTTTTCTGTATGCTTTGCACAGGAAAAAGCTGCTTGAAATTAAAGGAATGTATCACATTGAACAACACAAAGCCCCTTCCCTTCCCTGAACCAAAAGTCATAGTCTTCTGCCTGATTGCCACAGGTAGTTACCATGGAGATAATTGTGATGGTACAGTCAGGAGACAGTTATCATCCAGGGATAGACAACACAGATATATCAGTAAGTACATTTCTATTTTTATTTATTATTTTTTTGTTTGTTTTAAAATACCTTACTTTAATTTCATAGAATGTTGGAATGACAAAAACTTTAAAAAACTATGTAGTGAAGTCACACTGTTAACATATTTTGTTTGCGTATCTTAGATGTACATGTTTGAAACCATACCTTTTTGAAAGGAAGTACATATTTAGAAGCTCATCAGTTCAGGAAAGTATATACATTTTTTCAACAAAATTTCTAGCTCATTGATAAGAAGTAGAAACCTTTTGTTTACCCATTCTTCTGTATTAGCACAAAACGAAGAACTTGTCTGATGGAAATGTGTGTTAGCTGTCCTGATTCCATAAATGATGTACTGAATGACTTTTCAGCCTAAAATTTAAGGTGTAGGGACCTTGTACACTAAGTTCATCAGCCCATTTGTACAAGTAGCCGAGGAACCTGGCCTTGAAGGACTAATACTATGGATGAATTTCACAGGAAAAAAAACAGTAGTATGGTTATTTTGGATGATACCAGTTGTCCATTTTACTGAGCTAGCATGCCTTCAGAAAAATGCAAGACTTGATGCTACAAATTATCACTGCTACTCACCTTGTAGTGGTTACTTGTTATGTATCCACTCCATTTATATTTGAGAATTTCCCGTTATGACACGAATATCCCATTAGTTGTTGGTTGCTTCACAGCTATCAAGAGCAGGGCACGTTTGTGATCATTTTTTGTGCAACTGGATTTATTGGTAGTCATTAATAGTGTTTTTTGTTTACTTTCATAGGAACATGTTTTGAATAAATGTACATTTGTGAAATGCCTGTTTAAAAGGTGGTATACAAGTAAATGTACATTTCTGAATTAGATGTATGAAGGGTGCTTACAAACTGTGTATCTGCTTCAAACTCAGTTGAGGATTTGTTATACAAGGAGCAGGAAAAATGTAATGATGGCACATGAAAATGTGTATTAATAGAAACCTTTATGTTACTTTTTATGATGTCTAATTTTTCTTGGTGTAGAATTGTGCACAGTAAGCTGGCTTCAGTTTCTCCCTCAAGAAAAAAACTTTCTCAAAAGTGAACAGTAGTGGAGGTATGGATGGGATCAGGAGTTACACTAGTACTTTTAGGACCCGACAGTGTTGTACATATGAATACAGATATGTCAGAGAAACCAAGCAGGATAGTATGAATGTACCAGATTCCCCCCTTTCCTCTAGTCATATTCCTGAGCCAAAAAGTTAAATATTAATGGACAGGAATGTACAAGTCTAACTTTTAGTTCTCATGTAGCTGCATATCATAGATGTCTAAAGCCATGCAGACATGTTGGTTTCATTGGTGGACAAAGACCTTTAAGTACCACGAGGATGCTCATATTCCAAGGTAATCAAAAATATTGTGCTTCTACTGAACCAGGGCTCTGCTTGCACTCTTCATTTCGGCACTATACAGATGTCTTCCAGGCCAAGGCACTTTATAGGTTTGTTAACTTTCAGGCTTCTTGGGCAGTTCCCGTTATAGAATGCTTCCCTATGAGCAGCAAATAGTTTTTTTTTTTTTAGGACTGTGAAAATACAGGTGTGCAGCACAAATCAAGCATGGAACATAATCTTAAGTATTTCTTTCATACAAAAAAAAAATATATATATATATATATATCTCAAGGCATTTTGACACCACCCCCACCCCTCGTTTTCTGTGAGGGTATCGTATCCATAGATAGTGAGTATTGCCCAAGTACAGTTAAAAGCATGTTCTGTTAGCTGGTTCATCTACTAGTACTTAGTGCAAAGAAAACAATCCTGGTACAAGATCACAGCTTTACAAGATCATTCTCTAACCCACATTCTGTTCTTGCAATGTGAAGCAGACATTCTGTTCTTATTGTGCATTAACTTGTGTTAGGATAAGACATCATACATTTTAAATGCATTAAGTGCATTGAGGATTTGAGTTTTTAATGAATCTCTGCATTTCACGTGCACAATGCAATCGCGTTCCCCTTACTCTCAGTGTTAGCTGTTGTGTGTCTGAGCATGAATCTGTTAATGGTTCACATTCTTTCATCATGTTGAATGGACAGAGCCAAAAGACTGTATCATATATTTAGGATGTAAGAGTTGGCTGTGATTAGTTACAATGGAATTACGAGTGCAGGTGGGTTTGAAATGCGCAGACAATGTGCATCTTTTTTTTTTTTTTTTTTTTTTTATACAGATGCCCTGGAAGCTGAAATGGTTAATGTGTATTTCACGCGGTGGATAAGAAAAATCTTATATGTGGAATTTGGAATGTAGCAGTCCTGCAGATAAAAACAGGCATTATCTAGTTTTGTTTTCTTTGTAGTTGCTGTAATGTAAATCCAGGGGTAAATTTGCGGGTGTCTTTACCCAGTATTTATGCTTTATTTGTAACTGATCTGGATAAAAAAGAATACCATGCAGGCTCCCTATCCCTAGGGGCATGTGTGTGTCTGGGAGTATTGTAATATAAAGAAAAAAGTGCCGAGTCAGAAACCCTGTAACATATTGCCCATTAAACTCTGTACAGTAATTTTTTCTTAACCCTTTTTATTTAAGATTGTGTTATTCTTCAAAAATACATATGGAATCACAATAGCTAGCAGCAGTGTATAAGCATTTAATACATTTCTCCTCTGTAGTGCATAGAACTAAATGGCATGTATGTGTAGGTTACTAGAGCCTAGTTACATGCATAGGTACATTGAAGTATCATGTGATCATCTTGAGGTAGAGCCTGATGCCATTTGTATACAATATTGCAACATTAAAGCACTAGTCTGTACATCAATAAAAAGCTTCTAAACTGTACAGTTAGGTTGTTGTGTATACATTTTATAAATTTCTTAATCACATAAGGGAGGTAGCAGCTATGTAAATATGTGGTTACAAATAAAATGTTCATAGATATGGTGAATAAACTAAATGAAAGAAAAGCAGATATGGGTCTCCAAAAAAATAACAAACATTCTACCTGGAATACTTTACATTGTGGTCAAAAGATGTTGAATGGACACCTGTTTGAAACTTGTTTTATGCAACAGAGACAGGTTTCTTGGATAGCTCCCTCACACTTGCCTTTGAGGTTGCCATTACTTTGACAAAAAGTAAATATTGTTTTTTTTTCACAAAAAATCAGGTATTTGCAATTTGTGTTCTGCAGCAAATTTGGAGAAAAGTATAATTTTGTCATTTTTAAAATTCAGTGCGTTTTTTTTTTCTTTCTTCTTCATTTGGAGTACTTGTGTTTCAGAAGAGGAATTGACATCGGACATATATAGCAGAGGCAAATTAAACAGCACACTGGTTAATGTTTGTATTCTGTATGTAAAGAAAAGTTTTTGTGTAGTAACAAAGCTGCACCAGAATTTGCTTTTTTGGTGAAAAATTGATTTCACATAAAGAGTAAATATTTTAAATCAGTTTGCTTATTTATTTATTTATTTACTATTTGTTCACCAAGTAGTTGGGCTGGTCTACTGACCATTTTCAACCATGACCTGGGCTCATTGAGCAGCAGTACACCTATAGTGTAAGATACAGAATATGCATAGAAAGAAATGCATAATTAGGAAAAAGCAAGTCACAGCATACAAAAGTGCAAGTACTAGATCACTGGAAACGGACAACAGTTATCAACAAGTACAAATACAGCATCAAAAAACAAGATTTAATAAGCAGGAGTTGTGGAAATGTTTACAATACAGAAACATGACAGATATTTAGGATTTTGGTACAAAGGCATTAATATGTTCAGTACTGATAGTTGGATTGTTACATAATTATAATTAGTCATACTTCTCAGCTGTCCAGATTTTCACAAATTTTCAACATTTTTGACTCACTTTTTTTGTTCTTGGGGTTTTGTAGCAAATAACTAACTGATGATTGGAGTCACTAAATGATAACATGTTTGTATTTCGGACTTCATGCCCTTCAGAAATGTTTTTTTTTTTTTTTTCAGGAAATGCATGTTAAACCAAAACCTATTATTCTATCAGCTTTTCAAGTTTATAAAAGTAATATTTATAATCTGTGCCTGATTTTGGGCTTTTGTTACCCCCATTAGTTTTGATTTGTCCAGATTTCTTCAGATAACAGATTGAGAGGTGTTAAGCAGTTGTTGAGCAATTTTGTTAGACTTACCATGCAATTTCTGTTTGTATCACTGTCTATTAACATGATTACCACTGCGATATTGTAGTACAAAACCAAGAGAATTTGATATTGTAAAATGTTTTCCATATAGATATACACTATAATTCTTCAAAAAGTAACCAGTATACACAGAATATGTTTTAGTAACCTGTAACAACTGAAACATCTTTATAGAAATGCATGCAGATCTTTAGGTGTGCTGTTTAAAAATTAGAAAAATTACTGATATACACGTGCTAATATGGACAATAGTCTACAGTTGTTTTTTTTAGCTGTTTACTGTGAAGAGAACACTGATGATATACCACCTTCTATCATTAGTGGGTGAATTTATAGCTCTGAGATAATTTTGTAAAAGGTATAGTGAAGAACTGCCATACAAGTCATAATAAAAGTCCCATTATATGCCTTGTGGATAACCCATTTTTAGTTGAGTAAATTCATGAAACACTGTGTAAATACCCTTTTCCATATATTTGCATGGGTCTGCACTTCATGGTAATTTCCTCCATAATAGGCACTTTCAGTTAGTCACACACAAAGCAGTTGTTTCACAGAAATTTTATCCAGGAAGAATTTATTGAGAAATTGGCTTCTTTGAGTTTAGCATAATGAATTTTTATATAATTCGTACTGCAAAAGCTAATCTTAAGAATTCTAGCACTGTTTTGATGTATACAGACCTGCTAAATCACTGAACTGAATATATATCATCATCATCTTTCGGCTTTTCCTATTAGGGGTCGCCACAGCGGAACATCTGTTTCCATTTCTTCCTGTCCTCTGCATCTTGCTCTGTCACACCAACCACCTGCCTGTCCTCTCTCACCACATCCATAAACCTTATCTTAGGCCTTCATCTTTTCCTTTTACCTGGTAGCGTCATCCTTAGCATCTTTTTCCCAACATACTCAGCATCCCTCCTCAGCACATGTCCAAACCAGCGTAATCTTGCCTCTCTGGCTTTGTCTCCAAACCTTCCAACCTGAGCTGACCCTCTAATATACTTATTCCTGATCCTGTCCACCCATGTCACACCCAGTGCAAATCTTAACATCTTTAACTCTGCCACATCCAGCTCTAACTCCTGCCTTTTTGTCAGTGCCACTGTGTCCAACCCATATAACATAGCTGGTCTCACTACCCTCTTGTTAGACCTTCCCTTTCACTCTTACTGGTACTAGTCTGTCACAAATCACTCCTGACACTCTTCTCCACCCAGTCCAAGTCCTGCCTGTACTCTCTTCTTCACCTCTCTTTTACACACACACACACACACACACACACACACACACACACACACACACACGCACACACACTGCTATCTGTAAGCACATTGTCTCTTTCAAACAATAAAATGTTGCATATTCTGAATATTTACTCTACATTTTGGAGACCATTGATTTTCTAAAGTTGAGACGGTGTAAACTTATTCTTGCCAAAATGACGTGTGGCTACATGTCAGGATCTGCTGTTGGGGCCTGCTGTGCTAGAACCATAGTTTTGGTATTTCTACACTTAACAGGCATATATTGGTCTAGATATGCAATGGTAGTTTGGTCAACTGTGTCCATACCACTTTATGAACCAATATCACCACAAACAAAAGTGTAACATTGACAGTGTATTTTAAAACCAGACTGTCTTCAAGACTTAAGATGCAAACCTAGTTTCTGGTCTCACCCCAAGCTCTTGCTGTAAATAGAACATTTTTGATATCATTCAAGCAGTTTACATATTTGTACTATTTTCTCCTTATATGATTGGAGAGAATATGGCACACTGTACATGCAGCAAGAAAATGGTTGGTTCTTGGAATTGGAATTTAAAGTTGAGTCCTTTCAGTGTGTAAATGATAGCGCTTGTAGATGTCAGTATTTTTTCTTGAGTTAAATGTTTATTTTGCCACACCTGAAGGACAAATTTCAATTAAGAAAGTAAATTAAATGCTTCTGTAGCCATGAGACAAAGGTCAGGAGAACAGCATTCCCTTGCTGCATGTAAACTCTGAGAATGAATGTTTTTAAAATGTATCACATGACACCAGTAAAATCCATACATTCAAAATGCTGCAGTTTAAAGAGACAGCATCCTTTCCCCTTCTTGGCCTTCAGCAAATTTTGTAAAAATAATGTAATTCAATTGGGAAAGTACTTTGATTTCTACCCACCCTAAAACCACATGGAAACCAGTATGTTACCTAGCCTATATTTGTATTTTATTTGGAATATATTTGGAATATATCTGTGTTAACAATAAACTGTTAATGTATCATTAACAAAATGTTTCAGAGTATAGAGAGTCTTCATTACTGGATTGTCTTTGGACTCGTTACAATGCAGACCATTTAAAATCAAAATAAAGATAGCAAGAAAGGTGTTTAAATTTTAAGAACTGTTCTGAATAATGACCTTGTCCTTTTGTATATTATTCAGTGATCATAGGAGTCTTCTCCCACCACCATTTTCCCTCCCAGGGCTTGAAAAATACAGTTCTTTTGTAAATAAAA
Source organism: Protopterus annectens (assembly GCF_019279795.1). Classification (NCBI taxonomy): domain Eukaryota; kingdom Metazoa; phylum Chordata; order Ceratodontiformes; family Protopteridae; genus Protopterus; species Protopterus annectens. The sequence continues at coordinate 283,097,822 of NC_056747.1, forward strand.
TCACTCAGAGTAAACTGCTGCACTGTGGCTTTCCTTTGATGAATATTATCTGATGAGTGTTTGATTTGAAATGACATTCATGAACTGGAACATTTAACATTATTGATTTGGATATCAGAAGCAAAATATTTACCACAGTGGTGTTCCTTTTAAAGTAGTATAACAGCAAAGAAAATATGAATATTAATTTTATGTACTAATATTTTACATATGGATTAAAAAGGTTGCTGTCTTTTTAAATAAGGGACCACTTTTAACAAAACTTTAATATGAAGGATTGTTTTGTATTTTATAAACATAAAGGACCTCATAAAAAGTGTCTGTGTTTCCTGCTATTTTATCCTGAGCAAGCTTTGTACAGTTTGATGCTTTACCCCACTTCTTCCCGTTGTTTTTCTTTGTTTTTTTGTTTGGTTTTTTTTTGTTTGTTTGTTTTTGGGTTTTTTTTTTTTTTTTTTTTTTTACAGTTTGCAAAGTCTACCATTTTGCGTAATTCTAGTGTGATGTAAAATACTGTAACATTAGGACGGAACTGAAATAAAAATCAAATGTACTGTTATTTGTTCTTTATGATATCACAGTATTGAATATAAAGCAGTCTCTTCCTTGAGTTTGCTTTGTATTTTCCTAGTAGGGATAGAAAATTCAGTCCTAGAGTTTAGTTGTCATGTGTAGGAAATTAATTATGTCATTTGTATGTTCTTTATATTGTAAAAATTCTTTAGATTGAAAGTTGTTTATCAAAAACTGCATCAATAAATGTAATTTGATTTTTTTCATAGCTGTTTTGTGAATTTGTATTTGTCACCCCCTTCTGTTAGTTTAATTTTGTGCTGTTCATAAAATAACTGTTTTCAGCTCAATCAGATTTAAATGAGTTTTCAATATTTTTGTTAATTTGTTGTGTCTTATAGTTAAATTCAAGACATTAATATGGACATTTGGAATGAAGTTATATAGTTATTTATGTATTCTTGTTGATGGTGATACCTGTCTGTTCTAGCACTTCACAGTAAATGTCACTGCAGGGCAGTTCCTGAATTTATTGTGGCTGGCATTTTTCCAAGATCCATAAAGGACCATGTGCCAGAAACTACAATATTGTCAGGTTACATAGCTCAGCAAAATTGATAGAATCTGATTTATGAGGCTGCTATGATGTGGTCAGGAAACCAGTCATTAAACCTCTTTAAGATGATCACCATTTTATTCTCATATTTATTAAATGATAAAAGTGCATGCATATACATTCCATCACTCATTAAGCATAAACAGCAACAAAAGCAAAAATATATGGTAATAGATGTACCTTCATAAAATTCTCTTTTTCACAAATCAAAAAATACTCCAGATGAAGTACTAGAAGCAGTTCTTTAATTACTTCCACTTGTTTAAAATTCTGCAGTTTCATCCATCTCAGGACTTCATCATGACTCAGGCTAGAGCAAAACCAATCCTCTTAAATTGAAACTGTCCATGCGATCTACTTAATATTTAAATTGTGTAATTCACAGCTGTAAAAAGTATAAATATGTATTCACATGTAATGAGAAAAACTTGAGTTTAAAAATTAATTTCTACCCTTTTTGGTACGGAAAATATTTTACTTGTTATGTCAGGATATTAAATTATTTTTAATGTACATCTAACTTCATTTGCTACCTGAGTTCCTTTATTTCTAACTAGTTCATGACATTACTGCTTAAGTTACCTGTTACTGAATCTGTTGTACATTCTGTAGAATGTAAAGTGTATTATTCAAATTCAGCAACTTGGTGGCATACAAATGTTCACTAGTTATTTCACTTAATTTCCTTTTGGCTTTCACCATGTAAAATCTATCAACACTTTCCAGTTATTTTTGACTTTATCCACAATAAACTTGCTATTGATGATGTAAGTTACTGGGACTGTTTGATACCCTACTGGTTACCAAGCAGTAAATAGTGTGCATCTATCTAAATGGCAAATGTTATCATTCTTTAGATGTGTGATTTCTTATTCCATCAAATTAGTTTACATTTATTCTTTGTACCATATTTAGTTTATTGTAAAGTATTGCTTAAGAACTTAATGTCATAATCCCTCTCGCCTTAAAATGCCTTACATTGTCTAAGTTCACACACATATGCCATCATTAGAAGTAAGTTGAGACAATGTTAAGCCATTATTCTTAATGACATTCCTCGACATGAAAACGAACAGCACTACCTGCATGTATGTAGTTATTAACATAAGTGGTATTTCTGTACATGTTAGAAGTAAAAGTCTTTGCAATATTGTTATAACTTATATTCACATTATGACTCATTTATGATTCCATGGCATTTCATTGAAGGTATATTTGACTGACTCACATATGGTGAAAAAGTATTCAAAATGTATTTGCCTAAAAAGCCATTTTGTTGAAAACTGTGGAAGTCTAGAGGTGGTATTTATGGTGTCATTTCTAAGCATGGGAGTTATTAGGGTAGTAGTTTTGAAGATTTTTGTGTGGATTGGTATTACCCACCATCAGGCTGTACTCCCAGATTTGTAGATGTTTGTGCTTGTACACCAGCACTGATCCACTGTGTGCGGTGTTTTCTATTTTCTTAATGGGTGTTCAACCTTGGAGTTAGAATATATAATTAAAGGGGTTTGCCCCATGTACAACAAAATGCTTTTTTATGGTACATGTTGTTTAAAATGTGTTCGATTAAATGTTTTTTTTAGTCAAATGTATCTTTCATTAAAAGTCTAGAGTTGTCAGTGTTCCAAAATATCACCACAATATGTCATAAATGCAAATACTGACATACTACTACACATGCACTGAGAAATCACCTTGGTGAAGGCAGAATTTTTTTTTTTTTTTTACAGGAGGGCAAGTTCCCCTGCGCACTCACATCACCTGCAAATTATGTATACCAACTCTGAGATCAAACAAAATTGGGGAAGGGAATGTTATTCCCAAACCCCAATAAGTGTGTAATGTCAGTTGCCTGTAGACCATCTGTTTAATCAACTGAAATCGATGAAACAGATGTCAAATACACTGAACAAATATGTATCAGTTGTACTAGAATTACATGTAAAGTACAAAAAATTCAAGCTTTCATGTAACATTTTGGAAATCTGACACTTGTTTTGAAGACGCTTCAATAAAAAAATAACAGTAAATCTGACGTATAAAATCACTGATTTGAAAATGCCCAACCAAAACAATGCCCTTCTTTTCCATTAATTTAATACTACATTGGTCCTCATTGCTGTCACCTTAATCTGTTTGAATACCTCCCATAAAATTGGAAAAATATTCTCTAAAACAAGGTTTAATGATGTACAAAAAAGAGTTTTCGTTCTTAAAGCCAATGAAATCAGATAACTCCTCGCTGTCTCTAGTACAGTATCTTGAAGGATAACTGTTTATCCAGATGTTATGTAAGCAGCCACCATGCACGGATCATTATTATTGTCTTAACACATTCATTTTTCTCAACTTACTTAGAAAATCACACAAGTCTTTTGTACAAGGAGTACTTTGAGTAGTTTTAATCCAAACACAGAGCAAAAGTTGTATTTTAGAACCTTTACTACAAACTTTTCATTTCAACAGGGGATTAGCAGCATTCTTATGCAACTTGGGTATGTCTAAAAAAAAAAAAAAAAAGAAATTTTAGGATGCTCTTCCACTAAATAGTGTTTTAAGTCTAACAAACCACAGTGTAACATGTTAAGTAAAATTAACTCTGAATACTGGTTGTTGTGTCTTTCGGCTTATCCCGGTCAGGGGTCGCCACAGCGGAACTCCAGTCCGCTAATGTTTGGTAGTGGATTTTTACATGCCGAGTTACCAGCCCTGACACACAACCTTCAACGAAGGCACGCCCATTCACGCATGCCTCCACACAGAAGACACTCTAGCTGAGAATCGAACACGACAACGTCTTGCTGTGAGGCGACAATGCTACCGCAGCACCACTACTGCGGTAATTTAAATTAATGTCCTTGTTTATAGTTCCCATATAAATCTATGATTCTTAAACTAGAGAAAACTTTATATCTTTTGTTATCAGTGAGTAGGATGACTGAGCAGTCACTTTCTTCACATTATCTAAAGGATTGCTTTCTACAATGTTTGTTAAACTTTTTCTTTCTATAAGGTTGATGCAAAAGTATTCTAAACTCATGTTCACATAACTCTTGTGCAGCTACAATACTGACAATACTAAGAACTGACCCAGTTGTTCAGGATGTGGGAGCTTATGTGGAGAGTGACCCAGCTTTTGACCAACATGTTTCTATTGTTAGGAAGACCTTCTATATTGCAAAGCTTTTAAACAAAGGGGTTGTGTCTAGATCTAGGGATGTCATTGTTCCCTTTACTCAGCCATCATTAGGCCAGTCAGTGATATATGCCAAAGGGGCATTATATTGTGTCCAGACACATGCAACAACTGGAATGCCTAAAGAGATGTCTTACTAAAAGGACACAGGGCCTAAACAACATGTCCTACATGGACCGTCTCAAAGCCCTGTCACTATACTGGTATCTTACAGACTGCTAAGAGCTATGACCTGTGTCTTGCATACAAGGCATCCTCTGACCCATTACTGATGGATTTATTGCACATCAGCAAGTGAAATATCAGAAATACATAGTCAAAGGAACTAAACCTCTTCTGCAACAGAATGGAAGGACCAGCTTTTTTCCCAGATGATCCCACTGCTGTGAAACATACGCCCCGTCCTTATAAAACAAAGTTCATCCCTGTTCATTTTCAAGCACAGCTTCAATCTATGGATGGAAAACAAAAAATTGAGCTCAGAACTGCCCCCTGTATTACTAATAGATGCAGCTGCTAAATGCTTTATCACATGCATGGGTCCCCTCAGATTATCTATGGTATGATCCCTGTTATTCTTATTAGGGGTAATATATAGTTATTGACCATGAAATGGCAAAGACAAATATGTAACTAAATTGGATAGGTGAATCCAAGCAGAAAAAGGGAAATTAGCTAGGCTTAAAATGGTCAGCAAATGCAGCCAGCCTAGTAAACAACCTGGGACTCTATAAGGGGAAAGGAGCTGTTAGAATAAACACACTAGTCTTACTAAAGAATTGTTCACAGCTTTGGCATTACTAAAATCTTGTAATAATCATTTCAAACTGAATTTCCTAATGTGCAGTTTGAAGTCCATAACAGTGTTTGTAAAGTTAGTTGACCTATAGGACGCAAAAGATGAGAAAAAAAAGCTTTCCTCAAATGTTGTAGTTTTGCTTTGGAAAATAATAAATAGTGAGGTTACTTTGGAACTAGTAAGGAAGAAATATGTTTCTTTGGGCAGAAGAACTAAAGGTCCCTCCTGCTGCTGGTCATATTTCTGTAATGCCGTTTCCTTCCCTCCTCTGTGGTCAGATGTTAGTGATGTGGTCATTCTCAGCGTCTGAATGCCCTCTGCTTGAAAACTGCCCTAGCTACAAGATTAGTTCACATTCATAAGTGGACATATTTGTAGACTCCTGCATTTTTGTGCCAGTCAGGCAGATTTCCTTGGACTGGAATCAGCAGATATATGTATATTTTTAAGAGCCATCATCTTGTCTTTCATTGCATGAGATGTGATGTGCAAAGATATATTGCTGAACATATCAACAATGTCACTCTTCCATGGCTAGAGCTCCAAGGAAAAAATAAATAAAATGCCAAAAAAAAAAGAGAACCTGCTCGTCAACAAAGAATACACTCATCTATTTAATTGCTTTCATGGCTACTCTGCTAAGTGCCTTTTTCTAACTCAGGATATCATTAGAACTAAAGCTAAGTACAAACCAATCCACTTAAATGGTTAAAACTGTTTATGCGGTCTCTTTCTCATTGTCTTACAAGCCACACCTAGAGTGACCCCGCAGACTGCCACCACTACCCTTAGAGTTTACAAGTCAAACGGAAATGGATTTTAAGGTCTTTCTTCCATATTAGACATGCACGCACAGATGCCTGCAGACGATTTAGAGTTTGAGATTCACCTACTGCATGCCATGTGTTCTACTTGATGTTTAAATTATCTAACTTGCAACCTAAAAATGTAAAAATATTTATAAACATGTAATAATAAAATATTTGCTTAAAATATATTTCTGTCCTGTTTAAATTCAGTGTTTAGAAAACTTTTTATTTGTAGATCAGGATTTTAAAGTATTTTTAATATTCAAGAGAGCATAAAGGCCAGAATAATGCCTTGCATCTACCTTAATTTGTCACGTTCCTTTATTTCTAAAATTTGCTTGCGAGTTCTATATTTTTGTTACTATCAAGACATCATAAGGCATCTTTCTTTCTGAACTGATGTTAAAAATATATATTGAAGTTCACAGATTCCATAAAATGTTTTTAAAATGCATTATTCAATTTCTTCAACTTGATAGCAGACAAAAGTTTATTCATTTTTTCACCTAATTTCCTTATAGTTTTGGCAATATAAAAACTATGACGAGACACCTACACAACACCAAACAACTAATTTTTATTAGAATTGAATCTGTCATTAGAACCATAACTGGTGCCTGTGTGGTTCAAGATTAAACGTGACCATTTATTTGTGTGTCGACAGGCAATGCTCTAGAAATGGTTCACATTTAACTTTTTCAAGCAATTCTTTTAATTTGTTCCTATTTAAGTTTCTTGATCACCTTTGGATAACATTATAACACTTTCCAATAATTTCTGATCAAGTCCAAAGTAAATTTACCATCAGCACTGTACATTACTAGAAAACACTATGTATAATCCACACAAACTTCACCGTTTTTGAAGTGTGATTTTATGTGCCCTCAAAATATGTTGTTCATTCTTCCTTCTACCTTATGCCACTTCTTGTAACATACAGTTTATGAATTCGGTCATAGCCCCCTTTCCCTGAATACATTTCTTAAGTTATCTAAATCTGGCAAGTGTCATTAGAAATAAATTTAGACAACTTAATAGCTAATTCATAATGACATTCATTTAACATACGAAGAATGAATACTGATTGCATATACATAATTAGTAACAGAAGTGGGTTTTCTATAAATGTCAGAAGTAAAAGCTTTTGTAGTGGTATTAAAGTTTTTTATTTGCATCAAGAAAATGGATATTGCTAATACTAAAGTTACATGTGAGGTTTAAGAAATCCAAACTTTAACTCTGTGGAAGTATCCCCTTTATTCTGGGAAAGCTTCAATAAGAAAAAGAAATCATGAAAAATCTTGTAAAAATCACTAATTTAAAATGTTCTTCAAATTCTAAATCTAAATTGTTTTGCCTTCACTGGAATAGTATAATACAGCAGTACTTATCTAGTAACAGTCAGCACAAACAAAACTTCTCTCTCATATTGTCAGCAGTTCTACCCTATAAAACAAAGTATGTGGCGAATTTAAAAAAAAATGTCAAAACCTTTTTACTAATGCACTTTATCACTTCTTTTGTCTAGCTAATGCAAGTGTTTTCTATGTTTTATGAATTTGGTATTAAATGGTATGACAAAATGTCACAGTACTCTAGCCTTCTTTTGTGATGGCTTATATGACACTCGTATAAGCCATCACAAAAGAAGGTGGCTATAGTACTGTGACATTTGCCATACCGTCTAATACCCCATGTCCACTGTCCTGTTTACAGACAAACTCCCTGTATTGTTACTGTAGAGTAACTCCATTACTGGATTACAACTTTGACTACTCAGCTACTTCCAAACATTCAGTCATACATTGAGTATTTAACACTGTTACATATATTGACCTATGTTATGCTACTACATTTTTATCCATCTAATTATGTAATTCCATATTTTTGCAAAAAAATGGCCCTTAAAAGAAAATTCTTTCCTTGGCCACACACTGTCATTTTACTTATTTCTGTATTGCAGTTTAAATTTAAAATCATCATAGTCATTAATTTATAAATTCAGCCATTTGTCAAGCATTACATCAGCAACGTGTATGAATGCAAATATTGATGTAAGGGAGCATCTCAAATACCAAATCTGCTCAACAAACCCATTTAATAAGGGAACGACCATTTTCGAAGTAGTAGTGATTTTATTTTTATAACAGCATGCCAATCAGCCATGATAAACTAAAACTGTGCTGATATAAAATTACTTAAGGTTGTATGAAAAACTAATTAAATGTTCAAGTCTACATAAAGTGGAATTTGCTCCATTTGAAGTGAAACCAAATTTATTCTAGAATATCGGACTCTATGACCATTCAGCCAATCGGCCAGTAAATTCATACAATTTTCTTCCATCAAGGTCCAGACTATTTCATCCCCACTAGGTTAAGCACTATATCCATACAGGTGAAGAGGTCCTCAGCTTAGCATCCATGAGGAGGTATTCTCACAGAAGGCAGTCCGTTATCCCTTACATTCCCATAAGCAAATGTTAGATGGCAAAAATGGGCCATAATATATTGAAAGTGGCATAATTATGGCATTGTCATCCCTTTCAAACATGTTTGGCGGCCCTGTTTCTCAAGTACAAACAGGGATCATCCAAAATCAGCACTGCATTATCACACCTCAGTCATGTATTTGCCATATATGCTAAGAATCCCCATAGGCAAAGTTTTAACTGGACACCACCTGAATTCCATCAGCATAAAACACAAAATATGACCCCTATTACCATTGATTCCATCATATCAACAGCATGTTGAACATTTCAAGTTGTCAATAGCCCCTGACATGCTATAAAATATGCACTTGGGCCTCCCCTGTCACTTATAAAATAGTGTCACTTACTAAAATCAAACTGCTCCCACTCAGTTGACTAAATTCAAGAAAACTTGAAATTAAACATACCATAAAGGGATTATCCTGTGCTCCAAAAAGTGTAATTTGCGTGTGTGGCTTTAATTTGGTTTCTTTTGATTGTATTTTTTTAGTAAAACCACATTGATTTGTATTGTACAAGCTGGAGACACTGCAATGTTTGTGTGGCTATGGAGTTAATATACAACTAAAGGGAGTTTGGCTACATCCCCTGTACAAACACACACACACACACACACGAGTGTGTGTATATATATATATATATATATATATATATATATATATATATATATATATATATATATATATATATATATACTCCCCATTAAACACACACATCTGTATATATATATATATATATATATATATATATATATATATATATATATATATATATATATATACACACACACACACACACATCTGTATATATATATATATATATATATATATATATATATCCATAAAACACACACACATCTGTATATATATATATATATATATATATATATATATACTCCCCCGTACAAACACACACATCTGTGTATATATATATATATATATATATATATATATATATATATATATATATATATATATATATATATACCCTACACCTGATTGAATGGACACAATGCTGACACCCAGGAGATCAATTTCAAAACATCAAATGAATAAATATCACACACACTGCAAACCAACAGCAAGTGTTTTTGTAAGGAGGCAAGCCCCACATATCCCCCACCCCTGCTAATTATATAAACTAACTCCAAGACTGCACAATCCCTGGGGAAAGGAATATTCCCCTATCTAGGGGTTGTCGATCTCAAACACCTGTGATGGTAAACCATCTAACTGCATTGACTGAAAAGGTGTCTGCAATGTGTCTGTTTAATTGCATATAAGGCACCCCCCCCCCCCGTCTCTCTGTCTCTCTCTCTCTATATATATATATATTTTTTTTTTTTTTTTTTTTAATTTTTTGAGTTATGTTTATTAGTATAATAGTGGCTGAAGTGTAACTGGTATTATGGTGACATAGGTAAACCCTGTCAAGCTATGAAAAGTCGAGTTTCCAGAAAAAATAATTGCAACTTATAAAATGTAACAATTAAAATGGTCTTCTTCTTTTCGAAAAATACATTAACATTTCTGTATTCAGCATATGTAACAGCTTTCTAAATAACATTTACCCAACAGCATTAAATAAAAATAGGAGCCCTAATAAATTATAAATTTAATGTATTTTGTCAAGTTTAAACAGTTGAAGATCAGTCACAATCAGTTTAGAATAGCAATTCAGGGTCATCCATTTAACAGTGAGAGTAGTTAAGCCATTCACTCTTAATCAGGCTGGCCACTGGCATCCCTTCTGTTTTTCCACATATGTCAAGTCCTTTAAGACATCTTTTTTTTAAGTTACTTGCATGGATAGTCTGTCCTTTGCTGATGCTACATAAGCAAAAAAGTAAAATAAAAAATTACCATCAGTAAAGAAGACAATCAAAATAGCAGAATACATTAGCTTAGTCTTTCATGGATTCATGTATGACCCCAGATAATTTTACTTGTTTAGCCATCTGAATGGAGTAATCATTATCAGAAACGCACTTTGCCAGGCTCCCATTAATTGAGATGAAAGCTGCTCCTTGACATGGCAGGATTGCAGCCTTACCAAATGTCTATGTTATTCAGCTGCAAGCCCTCATATCAGGAAATGGTAGATTCCCTGCAGGTTAAGAAAGTTACTGGTCAACCAGTCCACTTCACTACTCTATTGTCGCAAGCTGCAAAATCTAAACCTTCCTGTCTGTCTTGAACTCCGGTCACACATAGATGTTCCTCTTCACTTTGTTCTGCAAGTCAGTTAGTTTGCAGGTAAACATCATTAGCTTTACCTGAGAGTTATTAACTTGCTCCTGTAATACTATGCTGTTCTGTTTAAATGAAAAATGGCACCTGATAGTTCATCAAGTAGTATAGCCATACGCACATCACTTGTAGCCATTTTTGCCATAAATTTAAAAAACAATTTTTTGTTTATCTGAAATAAAATAGTCTACAATGACACCACCACCAAAATCATTAGCATCTAACCCTCCTCTCTGTCAGTTTCCTTCCTGTTCATGGCTGCCATTCAAATATGATGCTCACAAATAATTATTTGCATGACTATTTCCCAAAGATTAGCCTTCCAATGATTTATTGTATCTAAAAAAAAAAATAATAACACTGTCTTAAATATACTTCACACTTATTCTGTCTAAAAACTTTGTCAGTTTACTAAAATTAGCCATGGAATGACTAGAGAAGATACATTTGTTCTTGAAATATTGCAAGCTCTCCCAACGGTCATTAATTCTGATGGCTGAAAAAAATTGTGATTACTTTAAGAATATGTCTTGCAACAAGCCCACTTGGCACTAATACTACATCAGATTTTCCCATCTATTAATTATTTTCCCTTAACATCATGTGGTCATTTTCTCTGAAGTCCTGCCATCCCTGAATCTTTTCCCACCTTTATCATTGTTACAATTTAAGCTAGCAGCATCTTTTTTACTCAATGAAGTTCTACACAGACATATCTCTTGTATTTTCTGTTTAAGTTTAGACTGGACTACATTTATAGTACTGAAAAGTTCAATCAGCATAGAGAACTCTCATAGGGTCATAGGTAGGTACTAGGCTATTAGCCCTAGGCCTATATAAGCCTAGCCAAAAGGTACCATGGCTTTCGCCACCCAAGAAAATTAATTTCCTGTGCCACTGTCGAGCAGTGCCACAGAAGTGATCCCCGGGGTGAATTTCCTATCTCCCATCCATCTCCAGTTCTGAACATCTCCTTAATAAGCTGTATAACAGTGGAATGAAATATAACCCAGTATACTGTAAAAAAAATGACTGTAAATAACATTTTTAATGATTGTCTACAACTATAAAGCTGTATTGCACAAAAGAAAATGCATTCATTTTTTTTTTTTTTACTTTGTGCCTTTTTTTCTGCCTAGCAATACTCTGACCATCTGCCGAATCCTTAAGACCCCGTCTCCCTCTAACCAAAGTTGCATGGCTAACCCTTCGACTGTGGCCATTCCTGTTTACTGTAACTAGATTGGGAGAAGATAGTTAGCTCCATATACAGTGTCCTCCTTGGTGCTTCACTGGGATTTTCACATTATACTTACCCTCCCTGTAGTAGTTTGCTGTGCACAGCACTGTGACAGAGACTATGGTGCTAGGCCTTGATGCATGAGTGCTTCTACATAAGCACCAATGCCAACTACAGCTTGAAGCATTGCTTAGTAGTCCCAAGTACCTGGCTCAGTCTTGTGCTTCTAGTGCAATCGCATTACCTAGTAGTCCCAAGTACCTAGCTCAGTCTTGTGCTTCTGGTGCAATCGCATTACCTAGTAGTCCCAAGTACCTGGCTCAGTCTTGTGCTTCTGGTGCAATCGCATTACCTAGTAGTCCCAAGTACCTGGCTCAGTCTTGTGCTTCTGGTGCAATCGCATTACCTAGTAGTCCCAAGTACCTGGCTCAGTCTTGTGCTTCTGGTGCAATCGCATTACCTAGTAGTCCCAAGTACCTGGCTCAGTCTTGTGCTTCTGGTGCAATCGCATTACTTAGTAGGCCCAAGTACATGGCTCAATCACATTACTTAGTAGTCCCAAGTACATGCCTCAGTCTTGTGCTTCTGGTGCAATCGCATTACCTAGTAGTCCCAAGTACCTGGCTCAGTCTTGTGCTTCTGGTGCAATCGCATTACCTAGTAGTCCCAAGTACCTGGCTCAGTCTTGTGCTTCTGGTGCAATCGCATTACCTAGTAGTCCCAAGTACCTGGCTCAGTCTTGTGCTTCTGGTGCAATCGCATTACCTAGTAGTCCCAAGTACCTGGCTCAGTCTTGTGCTTCTGGTGCAATCGCATTACCTAGTAGTCCCAAGTACCTGGCTCAGTCTTGTGCTTCTGGTGCAATCGCATTACCTAGTAGTCCCAAGTACCTGGCTCAGTCTTGTGCTTCTGGTGCAATCGCATTACCTAGTAGTCCCAAGTACCTGGCTCAGTCTTGTGCTTCTGGTGCAATCGCATTACCTAGTAGTCCCAAGTACCTGGCTCAGTCTTGTGCTTCTGGTGCAATCACATTACTTAGTAGTCCCAAGTACACGGCTCAATCACATTACTTAGTAGTCCCAAGTACATGCCTCAGTCTTGTGCTTCTGGTACAATCACATTACCTAGTAGTCCCAAGTACCTGGCTCAGTCTTGTGCTTCTGGTGCAATCGCATTACCTAGTAGTCCCAAGTACCTGGCTCAGTCTTGTGCTTCTGGTGCAATCGCATTACCTAGTAGTCCCAAGTACATGGCTCAGTGTTGTGCTTCTGGTGCAATCGCATTACCTAGTAGTCCCAAGTACCTGGCTCAGTCTTGTGCTTCTGGTGCAATCGCATTACCTAGTAGCCCCAAGTACCTGGCTCAGTCTTGTGCTTCTGGTGCAATCGCATTACCTAGTAGTCCCAAGTACCTGGCTCAGTCTTGTGCTTCTGGTGCAATCGCATTACTTAGTAGTCCCAAGTACCTGGCTCAATTGCATTACTTAGTAGTCCCAAGTACATGCCTCAGTCTTGTGCTTCTGGTACATTCCCATTACCTAGTATTCCCAAGTACTTGGCTCAGTCTTGTGCTTCTGGTGCAGTCGCATTACCTAGTAGTCCCAAGTACCTGGCTCAGTCTTATGCTTCTGGTGCAATCGCATTACCTAGTAGTCCCAAGTACCTGGCTCAGTCTTGTGCTTCTGGTGCAATCGCATTACCTAGTAGTCCCAAGTACCTGGCTCAGTCTTGTGCTTCTGGTGCAATCTGCCTAGCCTCCCCCAAGTATCGACAGTGCTGTGGGACTGGCTAGTTCCCTCTCACACAGGATAAATGAACAAGCATCATCAAACCACTCTCACCTCATTGACCTGCTCCCCCATCACTCAGGCCATTATTTGATCTTGGGTCATGTGGGTTGCCATCGTGCCTTTATCCTGAGGCTTCATAGAGATGGTAGAATTTAGTAGCTTTAAGAATTTGAGTTTTTGTATAACCAAAAAGAAAGTTGTATAGATCAGCTGAGGTGTAAAGTGATAGAATAGACACTTATATTATTCATTAATTTCTTGACCAAGTAAGTAAACTGCTCAAAATAACCCACTTGAACAAAGATGCATGCCAAGAGGTAACTCAGAAAAAATGTAAAACTTACAAAATGAACAGAGCACATGATAATAACTGTGACAGAATAAAGTGTCATGCATATTAATCTAAGTGAAATCAAGAAATTCATTAAGAAAAAACTGAATGAAAGAGAGGTAGACCATGAAGAAATTGCCAGGTCATTTGGCTTTTTAAGACCTTGCATGTGCTCTTGTGGTTGGGGACTTTATTAACCATCTTCAATTTAATTTCTTTTTTCTGGGGAAGTTTGCCTTATAACATATCGTAAGGAAGATGTTCACCAAAAGGACAGGTTTTTCAACCAGGCTGTCCAGTGTTCCCATTCTCAAAAACAGCTGTGGAAATGGAACCGGCTGGGTG